>NW_024412436.1:164240-197465 GCF_014898765.1 Herpailurus yagouaroundi | reverse complement strand
ACACACACACACACACACACACACACAAATAATAACAACAATCTTGGGGCGCCTGGGTGGCTCAGTCGGTTGAGCGTCCGACTTCGGCTCCAGTCATGATCTCGCGGTCTGTGAGTTCGAGCCCTGTGTCAGGCTCTGGGCTGACAGCTCAGAGCCTGGAACCTGCTTCATATTCTGGGTCTCCCTCTCTCTCTCTCTGCCCTCTCCAGCTCATGCTGTCTCTCTCTGTCTCTCAAAAATAAATAAACACTAAAAAAATAAAATAAAATAAAATAATAACAACAATCTTAAATGTGTATTTAGCTAATAAGAGAACTTCCAAAAACTGAAAACAGACAGAAATGGAATGGGAAGTAGATAAATCCAGAATTATATTTAGAGCCTTCAACATCTTTTTCACAGTAATTGATAGAAGTAGACAGACAGTCAGTGCCAATATAGAAAACATGAACAATATTACAAACCAGTTGATGTAATTGACATTTCTATAACACTGTACCCAACAATAACAGAAAACACATTTTTTTGTAAGTATACACGGAACATTCACCATGAAAGACCATATTCTGGGCCATAAAACAACCTTAACAAATTTAGAATAACGGAAATCATACAAAATATCTTCCTGGATCATAATGGGATTGAATTAGACAGTAATAAAAGAAAGATATCTAGTAAATCTCCCAAATATTTGGAAATCAAATAACATACTTCTAAATTATCCATGGGTCAAAGGGAAAGTCACATGGGAAATTGGGGTGGGGGGAACTGAATGAAAATGAAAATACAACAAACACATCAGAATTTGTGGGAAGCACTTAACACAGTGATTCAAAGGAAATTTATAGCATTAAATGCTTATGTAGGAAAAGAAGACTGTCTCAATTCCATGATCTAATCTTACACTTCAAAAATCTAGGGAAAAAAGAGCAAAATAAACCCAAAGCAAGAAAAAGGAAGGAAATTATGAAGGTAAAAGCTGAAATCAATTAAAATTGAAAATAGAAACAGAATAGAGAAAATTAATAAAACCAAAAGCTGGTTCTTTGAAAAGTTCAGTATAATTGATAAACCTCTCACTAAACTGACCAAGAATAATAGAGAGGACATGAGTTACCAAAATCAGGAATAAAAGAAGGTAAATTACTACTGACCCCACAGACACTAAAAAGATCATAAGGGAAATTCTATGAAAAACTCTATGTTTATAAATTTGATAATATAGATGAAATTCTTTATTTAAAAAAAAATTTTTAATGTTTATTTTTGAGAGAGAGACAGAGACAGAGCGTGAGTGGGGAGGAGCAGAGAGAGGGAGACACGGAATCTGAAGCAGGCTCCAGGCTCTGAGCTGTCAGCACAGAGCCCAATGTGGGGCTCGAACTCACAAGCTGTGAGATCATGACCTGAGCTGAAGTTGGAGCTTAACCGACTGAGCCACGCAGGTGCCCCTAGATGAGATTCTTTATTTATTTTTATTTTTTTTTTAATTTTTTTTCAACGTTTATTTATTTTTGGGACAGAGAGAGACAGAGCATGAACGGGGAGGGGCAGAGAGAGAGGGAGACACAGAATCGGAAACAGGCTCCAGGCTCTGAGCCATCAGCCCAGAGCCCGAAGCGGGGCTCGAACTCACGGACCGCGAGATCGTGACCTGGCTGAAGTCGGACGCTTAACCGACTGCGCCACCCAGGCGCCCCGAGATGAGATTCTTTAGTAAGCAAACTATCAAACTCATTCAGGAAGGAATAGATGCATTTCTATTAAAGAAATCTATTTATTTCTTTTATATATATACATATGTATATGTATATATATAATACTTATTGAAGAAACTGAATTTGTCATTTTAAACCTTCTAAAAAGACACTCCAGGCCCAGGGGGTAAAGTCAACCAAACACTGATGGAAGAAATAATAATTCTATACACTCTCATCCTGAAAAAGAAGATAAAGGAACGTTTCTCAATTGATTTTGTAAGGTTAGTATTTTATTACCCAATAAAATTATCATATAAAGACATTACTATCAAGAAAATTTCAAATGAATATCCCTCATGAACAAAGATATAAAAATCTTACAAAAAGGGCACCTGGGGGCTCAGTCGGCTTAGCATCCAACTCTTAACTTCGACCCAGATCACGATCTCACCGTTCATGGGATTGAGCCCTACATCAGGCTCTGCACTGGGATTCCCTCTCTCTGCCCCTCCCCTGCTCATGCATGCTCTCTCTCCTTCAAAATAAATAAATAAACTTTAAAAATCTTAAAAAAAAACACAAAAATATCTTACAAATTATTAACAAGTTGAATCCATCAATATATGAAAAAGATAATATGACACAACCAAGTGGGATTTATCCCAGGAATGCAAGGCTTTTTCAACATTTGAAAAGCAATTGGTGCAACTCACCTTGTCAAAATCTGAAGAAGAATAACCACGTGAGTATCTTACTGGATGCAGGAAAAGCATTAGAATAAATTCAATATCCATTCATGATAGCAACTGTCAGCTAACTCAGAAGGGAACTTCCCTAACTTAATAAAAGGCATCTATGGAAAACCTGAAACTAACTTCTTACTTAATGATGACTCGATGGTTTCCTCCTAAGATTGGGAATGAGGAAAGGATGCCCTCTGACCCCTCCTACTCAACACCGTACTGAATGTCCTAACTGGTATAATAATGCAATAAAAAGAAGTAAAGAACATATAAATTGGAATAGAAAAAAAAAACAACCTTATTTGTAGATAACATGATTGTGTACATCAAAAATTCCAAAGACCTAATGTGCCTGAAACTAGTGAGTTAGCAAGGTGACAGGATACGGGTCAACGTACAAAAGTCATCTTATTCCTATATACCAGCAATGAACAACTGGAATTTCAAATTTCAAAAATACTATCTACACTAGTATACAAAATAAGCAAAGTACTCAGGTATAAACCTAATAAAACACGTGCAGAATCTGTCTGCTAAAATCCACATAAGATTGATGGAAGAAACCAAAGAAAATCTAAATAAATGCTGAGACATACAATAGTCAAGGATTGGAAGATTCAAGACTGTCAAGATGACAGTTTTCTCCAAACCAATGTACAGAGTCAGTGCAATCCCAATCACAATTCTGCAGGATTTTTTTGTTGACACAGACAGCTGATTCAAAATTTTATATGGAGAGCCAAAGGAACCATAATAGCCAACAACAAACAAACAAAAAATAGAAAAAGAACAAAGTTGGAGGCCTCATACTACCTAATTTCAAGGCTAAACAGCAGTCTAGACACAGTGGTATTAGCAAAAGGATAGAAATATAGATCAATGAGGGGCACCTGGGTGGCGCGGTCGGTTGGGCACCCGACTTCAGCTCAGGTCATGATCTCACGGTTCGTGAGTTCGAGCCTCGCGTCAGGCTCTGTGCTGACAGCTCAGAACCTGGAGCCTACTTTGGATTCTGTGTCTCCCTCTCTCTGTGCCCCTCCCCCACTCACACTCTGTGTCTCTCTCTCTCTCTCTCAAAAATAAAGATTAAAAAAAGAAAAAAGAAAAAAGAACTATAGATTAATGAAATAGAATTGAGGCAACAACAGATGTTGGTGAAGATGCAGAGAAAAAGGATCTCTTTTGCATTGTTGGTGGGAATGAAAGCTGGTGCAGCCACTCTGGAAAACAGTATGGAGGTTCCTCAAAAAACTAAAAATAGAACTACCCTACGACCCAGCAATTGCACCACTAGGTATTTATCCAAGGGATACAGGTGTGCTGTTTCAAAGGGACACATGCACCCCCATGTTTATAGCAGCACTATCAACAATAGCCAAAGTATGGAAAGAGCCCAAATGTCCATTGATGGATGAATGGATAAAGAAGATGTGGTATATATACACAATGGAGTATTCCTCGGCAATCAAAAAGAATGAAATCTTGCCATTTGCAACTATGTGGGTGGAACTAGAGGGTATTATGCTAAGTGAAATTAGTCAGAGAAAGACAAAAATCATATGACTTCACTCATATGAGGACTTTCAGAGACAAAACAGATGAACATAAGGGAAGGGAAACAAAAATAATATAAAAACAGGGAGGGGGACAAAACAGAAGAGACTTAAATATGGAGAACAAACTGAGGGTTACTGAAGGGGTTGTGGGAGGGGGGATGGGCTAAATGGGTCAGGGGCATTAAGGAATCTACTCCTGAAATCATTGCTTCACTATATACTAACTAATTTGGATATAAATTTTAAAAAATAAAGTTAAGTTATACAAAAAAAAATTAAAAAAAAGAAAAAAGAACTATAGATCAATGAAATAGAATTGAGGGTCCAAAAATACACCCTCTATTTAGGGTCAATTGTTTTTTGCTAAAGCTGCAAAGCAGTTCAATGGAGAAAACATGGTATTTTTTAAACAAATAATGCTGAAACATTTGGATATTCAGATGCAAATAAACGCATACATACATAAATGCAAAGATAGGCCTTGATCTATTCCTCACACCTTACACAAAATCAACTTGAAACGGATCATAGGCATAAATGCAAATTAATTTCTAGAAAAAATGTTACTTGCTCTTCTGCATATGAGTCTTTTTTTCCCCCTACAAAAGCCCTGCAATTACCTAACCAGGAGCAGATACCTCACAAAAGAGAGGCCGGCCACGTTCCTTAAAACCTACTCCAATCGCCCTTGTTGCCACTAGACCCATAACTTGGATTACCTTTCAATGTGTTCCAGTGGCCTGTTAGTGACAGCAGGTGCCTCTGCTGAGTCTAGCTTCCCAGATTTGCCCCTTCCTCCAGGGAGTCACTACTTGCTCTGCAGAGCATGTATGGGCCAAGATAATCTAAATAGCATGTCCTCCCTGAATACATGTTATGAAACAGCCTAAGGTACGCATAGCTTCCATCTCTTGCCTTGTTTATTTTCAGTGGTTGTTTCCTCCTTTGACCCACAGTTTCTGGCTCCAATTTAGGACTTAAGGCTGAAGTACAAAACAAACGCAAGTTTGGAAAGGAAGGTGGAAAAGTTTGTTCTAACAGAATTCGTCCACCTGACCACTGAAATACCTAGCCTTAGCTTCTTAGTTTTTATTCACTGCTGTCATTAAATATTTATTAAGTAATGACAACAAACTTACTGGGCAAGTAAAACAGATCACATGTTACGTAGCTATAAGAAAATACAAAGCCAAAGCCCCACCCCCCAACCCTCAAGAGTCCATTCTAGATGAAGAGTAAACACATGCTTTTATGTCTTCACAGATTGTGCTTAGTGGAGCATTCCCAAACTCTTTTCAGTGGGTGACACACCTCTAGGTGATGGAATTTTCCAGACTCCACGTGGGCAAGGTAGCTGTGCAGACAGAATACCCTAAAAGTGCTTCTGAGGGAAGTAGGGGTTATCCTCATACTGGAGGATGACAAAGGTAGATGATATTTGAAGGAGCAGATGGTTAGAGCACAGCGTCCAGCCCCAGGGAATTGATCTCAGTAAGGCAGCTAGCACTGCTTATCACCCCCATGCCTCCAGTTGTCCCACAAGCAGGCATTGTTAGTGACTGATATAAAATGGAGTGTGGCCCATGATGGCTATAAGAACTACCCAAATCTTCCTGATTTGAATTCGCTGTTTCTTAATAGGCAGCAAATTATTTTTATTATATGTTTGAATAACCATGTAAAAGAGGGGCACAGGAGTGGCTCAGTCCATTGAACTCTTGATTTAGGCTTAGGTCATAATCCCAGGGTCATGGGATCAAGCCCCCATCCAGCTTCATGCTGAATGTGGAGCCTGCTTAAGATTCTCTCCCTCCCTCTGGCCCTCTTCCCCACTCTTGCACTCACTCTCTCTCTCTCTGAAATAAAAATTAAAAAAAAAAAAAACATGTAAAAGAAAAAATGGGATAGGACAGAAGAAATGTTTAGAGGAAAAGAATGAAAAAATTGAGAAGTAAGGAAAAAGCATTACACTCTAAGTTCACTGAGGTCTTGTACCACCTAGCACTATGGCTTGCACATAGAGAGACAAATGCTTGCTGAATGGATGAACAAGTGAATGAGGAGGGGAAAGGGGAGAGAAACTACACGTATGAATAATTTAACTTGGTAACTATTTATAAATATTCAATAAGTCTCTTTAAATAGCAAGTAAATCTGCTTTTATATAAAAAGCCAACACCAATGATATTCCCTTCCAGCTCTTCCAGTCAGAAGTGTGCGCTTCCGGAGGCACCTGGGTGGCTCAGTCCGTTAGGTGTCCGACTTCCGCCCACGTCATGATCTCGCAGTTTGTGAGTTCAAGCCCTGCGCTGGGCTCTGTGCTGACAGTTTAGGGCCTGGAACCTGCTTCAGATTCTGTGTCTCCGTCTGCCCCTCCCCTACTCGCACTCTGTCTTTCTCTCTCTCTCTCAAAAATAAAAAAATGTTAAAACATTAAAAAAAATAAAAAAGAAGTGTGTGCTTCTCACTGGGTAGCCTCTATTTCAAGTGAATCAGCCATATATCCTGCCCAGCTCCCTTTATGATCAAGGTATTGACCCCAGAGATAGGACCATGGAACAGAGCAAAGTTAACAGGTTCCCAACTAGGCCTGAAGCCATGGTTTGGTTTGCCCTGGAACTGTATTCTTAACTAACATGAGATGGAAATGAAGGTTGAAATGCTTATTGACAAGAACTGACTACATACCTAAGTGAGTATGCGCAACAATAAACTTATCTGTCCACGGGGAGTCCTGGAAGAGGCAGTCACTGATTGAGTAGCACATGTAGAGACTTTGTTGATAAAGCCTTCATTGTCTAGCTCTCTGTGCAACGAAAGAATTTAGCTTAGCGACACTTGAGCTCAGTATCTAAGGACTACAACAAGCCCACATTCCTTCTCCGTGGAACATAGAGAGCTTCGCTTTCAATGGCTAAATCCCGGCCATTTGCTAAAGAGAACTCAGTGCGCAGAAAGCTCAGGAAGAACAAATGGCAGAGAAAGAGAGCACTGCCTCTGCTAAACACCCCATTCTGTATGTCCAGATTTATGTCTATACGCCACCTACATATCACACAAACAGTCTGAAAGTTAAGGAAGGAGACAAGGCTGACAGGTGTGGGACTGAAAACAGTCACCATAGATATGGCTCTGGCTCTTTAGGACGAATTCTTCTATGTAAGAGACTGAAAATTACTTCTCAAATTTAGTTTTTTTAATGTTTATTTATTTTTGAGACAGAGAAAGACAGAGCATGAATGGGGGAGGGTCAGAGAGAGGGAGACACAGAATCTGAAACAGGCTCTGGGCTCTGAGCTGTCAGCACGGAGCCCGACGTGGGGCTCGAACTCACAGACTGCAAGATCATGACCTGAGCTGAAGTTGGACGCTTAACCGACTGAGCCACCCAGGCGCCCCTCAAATTTAGTTTTTTAAAACCATGGTGTTGAAAGATACTGTTTGAGAATCTTGAGTCTAAGAATTTATTGAGGTTTTCCAGGCCCATACACACTCTGCGGAGCAAGTCGTGACTCTCTGGAACAAGGGGCAAATCTGGGAACCTGGGCTGGGCACCAGTTATATTGAGAGACCCACTGCTGCCGCCAGGCCACTAGAACATGATGAAATTAAACCCTGGCTGTGGGTCTAATAGCAATAACGGGTATTTGGTATAGGTTTTAAGGAGCATGGGCATCCTCTCTTTCGTGAGGTGTTAGTTCCAGGTGAGGGGATTACAGGGTTTGGGGGAAGGGAAGACTCCTCAGAGACTCAGACTTCATGTGAGTCTCACCAGAACTCCCTATTTAAAGTGTGATAATCCTATTCTTTTCAGATATTTTCTGGTTCCCTTCACACTGGAAACTTGGCAAATCTGTGAATTGAAACTGATGTAATTCTGCAACCAACAAAATTAAGTTTTGCATTTGATTTTTCAACTCTATCAGCCTTGTGGCTATAAGAAATAAAAAATCCTTTTAGGTCGGCCATAGAAGCTCTCTGAATCTCAAACCAAGAACTGAACCAAGAGTTCAGGGACCTGAGATTTTCATTTTTCTGCAACCACTCCACTATACGACCAACCTACACTGTGGCCCTTGTGGTGATCACCACTGCCAAGCATGGCAGCTCCCGGGGCCCCCAAAGCACATGCTTCAGTTGGGATTTCATCAAAATCAACCATGTGTGATCATCTTATTGTGATGCCATCGAATGTCAGGTGTTATCAGCATTGTATTTCCCACTGGCAAGAGGTTCAGACCAAACCAACCCCAAAAAACAATCGCTGAGTTTTTGTCCTAGGACTATTCCTGGTACCAATTTTTATTTCAGTCAGCCTCCATTCAAGAGATAGAAACCACCAGCTATTCAAACAGGGAGAGCATAACATAAAGAACCATACATTTGGTTAAAAAGTGGCTAGCTACTGAAAGTGGTAAAAGAGAAGTTTATGGTGTAATGGAGGTGGCAACCACAGACTACAGCTATCATACTTAGGGCTGAAGGAATGGTAAACAAGGAAGAAACTTCAAAATATAGAGAAGGGACGTACCAGCCTAAGATTCAGGCCTCTCTAGGATGGCTTAGCTGCTAAAGAAACATACCACCCATCACTGGGATTAAGAAGAAACCTTCCAGAGGACATGTAGTTGCTGGAGCCATGGGAGCAATCTATTACCACAAAGAATACTGCTGGGACCAGCTGTGTGCTGATCCATTCATAGTCATGTGAAGGGGGAAAAAAAAATCAGGAAGAAAATAAGTCCCTTCCAACCTTGAGAATTCCTTCAGCACACCCCCCACCCTTAGATGGAGCCTAACATCAACCTTGCTGGCAGAGAAAAACTATAGTTTGCAGAGTACAGGTCCGGGATCACAAAGTAGGTCAAAGAAAGGTGGATTTTTGTCTAAAGGAAAATAAATTAATAACTGAAACACCTAAATCCCAGGGCTGGGTGTAAAGATGGAGGGAGGTGAACAATTACAAGATACACGTGAGAGGCAGAATCACTTGGACTTCCTCTTGGGAGGGGAGTAAAAGGAGTCAGGACAACTTTCTTCTAGAGAGAAGGAGAAAACTGGGGATGCTCAGTCTTGTATCAAATGTGTTTTCATGGGGAAGATAGGGAATTAAGAATTATATTTGGGGCAGATGTTGTATGTCTACGACACACTCAGGTCAAGGCGTCAAATGGGCAGATAGGTGGCAATACAAACCTGAGGTCTGGTTGAAGATAAAAATGAGCACTATCAGCATATAGAGGTTACTTAGGGTCACACGTCTCACTGATATCGCCACCAAAGGAAATGTAGATAGATGAAATGGTCAAGGAATGTGCCCTGAGAAGCTCCAGCTTGTAGAAATCAGAGAAGAGATGAGGCATCAGTAAAGCAAACAGAGAAGCCAAGAGAGAAGAGGAAAAAAACCAGGAGAGTTTGGTATTATGGAAGCAAAGAAATTGGTTTCCCTACAAAGTGGTCAATTTTGTCAAACACATTGAAAGTGAAGACAAGCATCCACTGGATTTAACAAGATGAGTTTTAATGGATAGAGGAAGAGAAAAAGAGAGGATCAGAGAAATGGGTGATAGCAGGAGGAAATGTTGGGACTTCTAAACTGAGCTGTCTAATATGGTAGCTACTAGTCACAGGTGGCTACTGAGCACTTGAAATGTGCCTGTGCAGAGTGAGAGGCACTGTAAGTGCAAATTACACACCGGGTTTCAAAGATTTGATACAAAAAATATTAAATATCTCATTAATAATTTTTATATTAATTGCATATTAAAATGATTTTAATATGTTGGGTTAAGTAAACTACAATACAATTCATTTTACCTCTTTTTTTACTTTTTTAACATGGCTGCCATAAAATTTTAAATTACAGGTATGGCTCACATTATATTCCTGTTGGAGACAACTGTACTAGAGCATGCTTGCATGCTAACAGAATGGCCAAAAGAGAAGCAGAGATCGATGATGTAGAAAGAAAAACAGTAAGCAGAAGAGGGAAGACCTTAATAAGCTTAAGTAGTGGGAGGAGGGGTGCAATCAAGGGCAGACAGACAGAAAGACAGGTGTACATAGGTAGATATTTGTCCTATCCTTTAAACAGACACTATCCATTCTTTTTAAGTTGCCATTGAAGGTTAATAAACATTTATCAAAGCCTAGGTTGCAAATAAAATCTTGATATGCTTCTGAAGGTACAGATCAAATTGCAATAAAATAAGAAATTAATAAGAAAAAGACAGCAAACCCAATCCAATTACATGAATATTACAAAACAGTTTTCTAAATAACTTTTGGGTTAAAATGGAAATCAACACTAGAATACAAAATGTTCAGAAATTAATAAAACCAACTACATTTCAAAACTTATGGGATACCACAAAAACCTTAACTGAAAAGAAAATTCAGAGCTTTTAGTGACCTTACTAACATATATAGAAGACTGAAAATAAATGACCTTAGCATTCAATCAAGACACTTAAAAAAAAATCAAAATAAGCCAAGAAAATAGGAGAAAGAAAGTAATAAAAACAAAAGGAGAGATTAATGAACTAGAAAGCATAGCAAAACAAAACTGCATAGGCCCAATAAATAAAATAATGGGTTGGTTTTTTTTTTTTTTTGTCTTTGAATGCTATGGCACAAAAATCATTAGCAAGTCTGACCAAGGGGGAAAAGGGCAAGGAAACATAAATATATATAATGAAAAAGGGAATATCACTGAAAATAAACAGGTTTTTTTGTAATTCTAAGATTTCCAATATATGCCTATAAATAGACGATATTTACTTATTTATTTATTTATTTATTTATTTATTTATTTAAACGTAAGCTCTACACTCAACATAGGGCTTGAATTCATGACCCAGAGATCAAGAGTCACATGCCTCACCCACTGAACCAGCTAGGCACCCTGAAACAGACAGATTTTTTAAAAAAGATAAATTACTAATATTGGTTCACAAAGAGAGAAAATTAGCCAAATAATCAAAGAACTTGAAAGTGTAGCAAGAGATCTAACTTCAAAAAAAAAAAACACTAGGTTCAAATTACTTTACCAGAAAGTCTAACATATCTGAAAAGACAGCTAATTCCTGAGTTATTTAAATTATTCAGATAATAAAAATCATGACAAGCTTCCCAATTTATGAAGAAGTTTAATCCTGATACTGAAAGCTAACAATGCTAGCAAAAATATAATCTTGGGTCATTTTTACTAATGAATAATCATTTAAAAATCCAAAGTATAATATTAGCAAATCTAATGTATCAGACCATCAGATATGTTTGTGGCAAGTAACAGAAATACTGACTCAAATTCTCTTTAAAAATGAGGATATTTCTTGGGGCGCCTGGGTGGCTCAGTCGGTTGAACAGCCAACTCTTGATTTCAGCTCAGGTCATGATCCCAGGGTTGTGGGACTGAGCCCTACATTGAGCTCCTCGCTGAGCATGGAGCCTGCTTGAGATTCTCTCTCTCTCTCTCTCTCTCTCTCTCTCTCTCTCTCTCTATGCCCCTCGCCCCTGCTTGCTCTCTCACTCTCTGTCTCAAAAGTAAAAATAAAATAAAAAATAAGGATATTTCTTGACTCAGCAGGATGTCTAGAGGTAGGATAAGTTTCAGGGCAGGCTGTAGTTCAATGATGCCATAAAGAATCCAGATATTTTCCATCTTTCTGCTCCGCCACCCTTGGTATTCTGTCACTTCTAGGTCTGTAGCACCATAACTGCAATATTTGTAAGTCTCCAGGCAAAATGTCCAGAGAAAGATGAAAAACTGACTTTCTTTGATTTTCACGCAGGATCAAAAACAGTTTTGCCAGAAGTTCTCCTAATAGGTGTTATGTCTCATTAGCAAGAACTGGATTGAATGCCCGTTCTTGAACCAATCCCAGTAAATGGCACGGTACAATTTTAGTCCGGAGCATCAGAATCCCCTGGAAGACCTGGTAAAATACATACCGCTCAGTCCCACCCCCAAAGTTCCTGATTCGGCAGGTCTGGCATGGGGCTTGATAATCTGCATTTCTAATAAATCCTGCACAAAGGTAAATAGGCAGGAGGGAACAGAACTGAGTAGGGTTGTTTGCAGATTTCTCTAGCGCCTTCTCTAAAGTGGTAAGAGTCTGCCTCCACCAACAGGAGAGCTTAGGCCCTGCCTTGATGAAGAAAAGGAGGAGGTTTTTCTGGCTTTGCCACTTCTTCATTGCCTTCAGCTCAAAATAAATTTTATGTCAAAGAGGCGTATTTGGGGGTGACATTCTGTTTCTTTGCACAGGTATGCAGTGATATTAAAGCTGATTTTTTAAACCCTTATAATAAATTCATTTAATTTGGGTCAGCTTGACTACATAAAATAAGATTTCTCTCTCCTTCCTTGTCTTCTTCCCAACTTTCTATATCTATTTAGTTTTTGTCCTTTATCCTCCTTTTTATCTTTTAATTTGGAAACAAACTGTAAATAGCCTCTAAACTAGGACAATATTACTTTCCATTTTCCATAACAAGAGACATCTTCATCCGTTATTTTTTTTTTACCAAAAACATATCCTACCTTATTTGTATATTTTGCCTGCAGATTTTTTTCCTTATTATTTCTAGTACTTTTAGTTACATCTGTTGATTAGAATTTTTAACTCTCAGGAACCCTAATATTAGCGAAAACTAGGAGGCTGCCTATTGTGAAGTGTTTATGACGCGCCAATGTTCTGTAGTAGATTGGCAAATGTACAATAAACACATCATTTCATAATTTCTAGGAGCATATGCTTTTTAACAGACAATTTTTTCAGTGTGGCAAGAAGAATGTGTTATTAACAGACCCAAATATCATTTGCCTCTTTAATACAAGAAGCCAAAGTAGATAAATTTATATTTAGCATTTAATGTTTCAGCATTTTATCTGACTGGAAATGATCTAGATATTCAACAAATATCTAGTATGTTAATTTAGTTTAACTTAGTACAACTTTATTTGGTTTTTTATTTTTTTTATTTATTTATTTTTTTTATTTTTTTTTCAATGTTTATTTATTTTTGGGACAGAGAGAGACAGAGCATGAACAGGGGAGGGGCAGAGAGAGAGGAAGACACAGAATCCGAAACAGGCTCCAGGCTCTGAGCCATCAGCCCAGAGCCTGACGCGGGGCTCGAACTCACGGACCGCGAGATCGTGACCTGGCTGAAGTCGGTCGCTTAACCGACTGCGCCACCCAGGCGCCCCTTAGTACAACTTTAAAGATTCAACTTCCCAAAAAGATTTTGGAAACTATTTTTAAGCAGACATGTTTTATAAAACATAATCATTGTGGAAAAGTTCATTTCTTTTTTTTTTTTTTAATTTTTTTTTTTAATTTTTTTTTTTTAATTTATTTTTGAGACAGAGAGAGACAGAGCATGAACGGGGGAGGGGCAGAGAGAGAGGGAGACACAGAATCGGAAGCAGGCTCCAGGCTCTGAGCCATCAGCCCAGAGCCCGACGCGGGCTCGAACCCACGGACCGCGAGACCGTGACCTGAGCTGAAGTCGGACGCTTAACCGACTGAGCCACCCAGGCGCCCCTTCTTTTTTTTTTTTTTAACGTTTATTTACTTTTGAGACAGAGAGAGACAGAGCATGAACGGGGGAGGGTCAGAGAGAGGGAGACACAGAATCTGAAACAGGCTCCAGGCTCTGAGCTATCAGCACAGAGCCCGACGCGGGGCTTGAACTCACAGACCGCGAGATCATGACCTGAGCCGAAGTCGGCCGCTTAAACGACTGAGCCACCCAGGCGCCCCAAGGAAAAGTTCATTTCTAAATTTATTCCACTTACATGTGTTTAATTCACATGTTCTAAATGATTATTTTAGATTACTCATGAACATTTCATGACACATTAGACAAAGTTAGCCATAATCTTATTTCTCTTGCTGATAATTTTTGTAACATCAAACATCATAAAAGCAAAGCATCTATAAAGTTAAACATGTGGTTTCTCACTCTCTGTCTCCCTCTCTACTTCTGTGCTTAACATACATTAAGCAATTTATTTTTATTATATGTTTTGTTCTTAGGATGATTTCAAACTTTCATAATCTTAAATATCTAATAGAGACAACATAAGCTCGTTTGACTAGTCTTAATTTTTGTAAGTGCCTATTTTTTAAGCCAATTAAATAGAGACCTTTTACAACTTATTTTTGGTAAAATACCATCTGGAGGAAGAAAAGTATCACATATATATAACGTACATATGTAGACATATATAAACATACGGACACAAACAGAAATCTTACAGCTCTGATTTGAACATTTTAGCAATGAGACAAGATAACACAAAAACTCACAAGTAAAAGAACAGTTGGATCTAATTGTGTTTCTGGCAGATGGAACAAGTTAGGTTACACACTCAGATTGCTAAAACTTTTTTACTATTATTTATGCAGAAGACTTTTAGGATTTGTATTTGCCCTTGATATGTAATCTTATGGAGGCTGTGGACTAAATTTTGGGTAAGGGAGTTTTCATAGTAGTATGTTTTCTTAAAAAGCTTCCCCCTCCCAACCTTTTTTTGTACATGGTGTAAGTTAGGGTCCAACTTCATTCTTTTGCATGTGGGTGGATGTCCAATTTTCCCAATGTCACTTGTTAAGAGACTGTCTTTCTTCATCGAGTGGCCTCGACACTCTTACCACAGATTATTTGACCATGTACGTAAGGGATTATTTCTGGGCTGTCTATTCTGTTTCATTGGTCTATACGTCTGTATTTATGCAGGTACCATACTGTTTTGATAACTATAGCTTCATAATATGTTTGAAATCAGAAACGCGTCAAGGTTTCCAACTTTGGGGGTGTTTGGGTGACTCAGCCGGCTAAGTGTCCAACTTCGGCTCAGGTCATGATCTCGCGTTTCGTGAGTTTGAGCCCTGTGTTGGGCTCTGTGCTGACAGCTCAGAGCCTGGAGTCTGCTTCGGATTCTGTTCTCCCTCTCTCTCTGCCCCTCTCCTGCTCGCGCTCTGCCTATCTCTCTCTCAAAAATAAATAAACATTAAAAAAAGTTTTTAATGAAAGACTTCCAACTTTGTTCTTTTTCAAGATAATTTTGAGGCTATTCAGGGTTCCTTGATGTTCCGTATGAATTTTAGGATGGATTTTGCTATTTCTGCAAAAAATAACTTCAGGATTTTGATAGGAATTACACTGCACCTGTAGATTGCTTTGGGTAGTTGACATCTTAATAATATTGTCTTCCAATTCATGAATATGGGATATCTTTCCATTAATCTGTGTCTTCTTTAATTTCTTCTAGTAATGTTTTATAGTTTTTGGTGTACATGTGTTTTAAATTTTAAACACAAAACTTTCAAGCAGTCACAGGAAAATAACTTAAGGTCTGTTCCTTTATAACGACTGCGCTAATGTTATTTACTTCAAATCTACTATTTAAATGCAGTAATTATTAAATGCCAGAGTTATCAGCAGAAACTGTGCTGGAAGACAGTTTGAACCACAATCAATCTTGAAATAAATGAGGTCCACATATACAGAGCTGACTATATGATGGAGAGTTCTCCAAATTAACTTGTATGCAGAATACTTTTATTCCCCAAAGAAGAAGTAATTAAAATGTGCTAAGCTGGAGCTTATGTATACATTCCTAAAACTCAACAAGAACTGCAGCAATTGTTGACAATTTAGACCAACATCCAGATTTTTCTAGGACTGTTTTATCACCAACATTGCTTAGAAGTGCCAGATTTTGTTAATAATAACAAGCAGACTGATCTTATTACATTTAAATTCCCAGGCGATGCATAACTTGATTCCCTGTCCCTGGGGAGGACTTCTCCCACCACTGACCTTTAGTTCGCTCCTGGCACTAGGCCTCAGAGAGTTTGCCTTCGGAAGCTAGCAGGCCGGTAGTGACTCCGTGCTTATCTCCCCTCAGCCATCAGTCACCTGCTGCTCTGCTTCTAGAGGGCCTGCCACTCTCCGCTCTTCTCAGGACTGCGTCATGGCTTCTGCTTACTACCCTCCCTGACCATCTCTCAGCTTCTGTCCCGGCTGTGAACTGCTGACTGAATCTGCGCTCTTGCATTCCAGCCACCAAGAGAGGATCCCATAATAAAACACTTTGTGCCAGGCTCCCTCACGGGCTGCTAGCCAGTTTAGAGGTTGAACTGCCTTTGGGCCAGACACCCAGACCTGTGCAATCACCAATGGCCAGAGTGGCAGGACCATGTGGCCAGCTTTCCTGTGGAGGGAGGTCCAGGCAAGGCAGGCAAGCATCCAAACTTGTTCCTCTCCAAACTTCCCTTTCTCCTTGTTTTCCTTCTGTCTCCTCCCCACCAGCTCTTGTGACTTCTGTGCTGACCACTTTCTCTCTTTTCTCTCTCTTCCCCTTTCCCCTCTTTCCTCTCTAGGACAGTTTCTATGGATCTCCAGATATGAAGCTTCACAAATTTATATTCACTGCCCGCTCTGTAACAGTAATAAATTCTTCCCTATATAGCCTCGGGCCCCTTATGCTCAACTAAAAGCAGATGAGAGAACTGGCTACCAAATAAACTTAAGTTGGCATGTGGTCTTTAGTTACCCATGATTGTATGACATCTCTAAACCTAATCCTTTAACCCTTTGTAACAAATACCCCCACCCCACCCCCACCAATCATTATCTGTGAAAACTTACTAAGCAATCTCTTTCAGGGTAAACAGTAAATTTTAGGGTGCTTTACTTGGGAAAATAAGTGTCAGAACTTACTACTCCAGAGCCCTACTGAGAGTTATTCATCAGTCTAGCATTTTACAAGTTGTCGTCCTTTCATTTTCTCTCCCACATTTGTTTCTTTCCAGAATGCAGATGTCCTGTAGCAGATACAGTAGGGGAGAAGCAACCGTGTTACACAAGACAAAGAAGGGCAGTGGAGAGATTAACAGCCCTACTCACTAGCAGGTGGGCAGCACTGTCCTGAATAGCAGGAACAGTTTCCTGTGGGCCAGCCTTCTTTCTATTTTTATTTCTGAAAAAGACAATCAGATTTAACACGAGAGCTTATAAGAACTGCTTTTAAAAACCCAAGCCCACCTTCCTAACATTAATTTCAAGTTTTCCGTATCTCTTCCTACACGCATAAGAATTTTTCCCTAGCTACAATTATAACTAGGGACACATTGCTCTTTTATTTCCAGCTGCAGGCAGACAGACTTTGTTGGTGTGGCTGCAGGAGGTAGACAAATGCTTCTCCAACACTTTGTGTAATCTAGCCCAATGCCCACCGCATCTAACGGGTCACAAATGTTTACCAGTAAAAAAATATGGTCAAGCCTTTAGTAGTTCACAACCTAAGGAGAGAACAAGAGAGAGAAATGTAATGCACTATTGATTTTCCAAATGACCATTGTCAATTCCTTCACCTTTTCCTTCAGTCTGTCCAAAGCGGTAAAGACAGAAGAGCCTATCAATCAGACAGGAGTCAAAGCCCTCTGAAAATCCCTGCAATCCCCTTCTTCCTGTCACCAGGGAGTTACTTCTAAGGACTTCAAGATTCTCCCCAACCCTGCCAGCAGCCTGACAACATTTTTTCCCCCTGATATCAGAGCCTCTACCCCCTCTGCAAAGTAAATCCCTCCCTTAGCCTCGTCTCCTTTTTTTCCACATTCTGGCCTCTCCCTGGAATGTCTTCCTTGCCCTACCTCCCTTCTTCCTTTTTCCGTGGCACTTCTTTCCTCTGGAATGGCCTCAGCCCATGAAGCATCCGCCTTCCATGTAGTATGGAAGTTAAACTAACTCCCTACAAGGGCCAGGCAGGACAGATGGTGTTCTTTCAACTTTGCACATTAAGTATATGGGAATATTCTTTACTTTGACAAAGATATGCTCTATCTTGTTCCTCCTGGAAACGTATGGCCCTTGGTCAACCTTTCATTGTCACAATTTTGATAGAATAGGGATACATTAGGAGAGGATCCATTTTCCTCCTAATTCTACTCTAAGAAAAACAACAGTGCAAGAGTGGGGTTAAAATGACAATAGGCACTTAAGGTCAGTAAGTGGCGAAGGACCTTCTGAATAACAGGGAACATTTGCACCCTTAGAAGGCTTCTCTCCAGCCACTGTTCACCCACATGGAATACGGGTCCAGTGTGGCTACACCTTCTGCCTTTCCAGGAGACAGAAATCCAGATATTTTTGCAAAAAGAAAGGAAGAAAGAAAGAAAGAAAGAAAGAAAGAAAGAAAGATCTATCTTTCAAATGTTGTCAGCTAATTCAAAAGAATTTAAAATGCTACAAAGACAAAGCAAATAAGCATGCAGAGTGCATGAGGATTTCTGGGGTGCAGTCTCTGGAGCTATAAATGCTAACAGGCGTTTATCAGATTTTATTATACGCGCATTTGCTTAATTTACGACAGTTCCATGATTATGCTTTTTATAGCGATCAGTGGTCTGTTTTTATATTCATTCTCCATATTTGTGGTATATCTGTGTTTCCTATGCTATCTCCATGGTGTTATTAATAGTGCATTAAGATAAAATTACCCTCCTTTCCCTCCTCTCTTTCTCCCTCCCCCGCAAAAGGATTTAAGACATAGCACTTTCAAAACCAAAGCCTGGAATCAAATTAGTTGAGATATCAAATTACAGTAGCTTTATGGAGTTCTCTAGAGTGGCTAGAAATTTTACCAATAATCTTACTGTAAATCCTTGTTCAGAGGAGAACTGAGTAAATCCGGTTAGCGTACACACACACACACACACACACACACACACACATGCACCCCACACACAGCACTACGATGCAAACTAAAACTGCAGTATGTGAGTCACTTCTCTTAACACTACCATGTGCCTTCCTAAGGCTAAGGAGCTTCATGCAGAGGATTTTTCCCACTTCTGAACTCCAACCATTTGGCACTCTCTCCCATCAGCATTTACTCCATAATTTTATCAAAACTGCATGTACATCTGCCTTCCCTATAAGAGCAGGGACTGCAGTCACCAGGCCTGGCACAGTGCCATGCACATAGTTGGCAAAGAAAGATGTATTGCATAAGCCATTATCATCAGCCAAATAACAGCTACCATTTCCAGAGCACTTACTATGTGCTAAGTAGTTTACCTACATTATCCTGGAGGCTTTCCCAGACCAGACCATCCAATGCAAAGCAGCACCCCAGTCACCCTCTAGCACATAACCTTATTTTATTTCTCTAAATAGGATTTACTGCTATCTAATATATTCTCATTTAGTTATGTCTCCCCCACTAGAATGAAAGCTCCAAGAGAACAGTCATTTTGTCTATCTACCTCACACTTGGCACATAGAGAGCAAATAAATGAACCTAAACTTCCCACTTGCAACTCACCAGACTCTACACCCGAAAAACAAGTAATCCAGTGAAGAAATAGGCAGAAGACATGAATAGACACTTTTCTAAAGAAGACATCCAGATGGCCAACAGGCACATGAAATGATGCTCAACGTCACTCCTCATCAGGGAAATACAAATCAAAACCGCACTCAGATACCACCTCATGCAGGTCAGAATGGCTAAAATGAACAAATCAGGAGACTATAGATGCTGGAGAGGATGTGGAGAAACGGGAACCCTCTTGCACTGCTGGTGGGAATGCAAACTGGTGCAGCCACTCTGGAAAACAGTGTGGAGGTTCCTCAAAAAATTAAAAATAGATCTACCCTATGACCCAGCAATAGCACTGCTAGGAATTTACCCAAGGGATACAGGAGTGCTGATGCATAGGGGCTCTTACACCCCAATGTTGATAGCAGCACTTTCAACAATAGACAAATTATGGAAAGAGCCGAAATGTCCATCAACTGAGGAATGGATAAAGAAGATGTGGTTTATATATATATACAATGGAATCTTGGCAACGAGAAAGAATGAAATCTGGCAGTTTGTAGCAACGTGGATGGAACTGGAGGGTATTATGCTAAGTGAAGTAAGTCAGGCAGAGAAAGACAGATACCATATGTTTTCACTCATATGTGGATCCTGAGAAACTTAACAAAAGACCAGGGGGGAGGGGAAGGGGGAAAAAAAAGTTACAGAGAGGGAAGGAGGTGAACCATAAAAGACTCTTAAATACTGAGAACTGAGGGTTGACGGGGGGTGGGGGAGAGGGGAAAGTGGATGATGGGCATTGAAGAGGGCACCTGTTGGGATGAGCACTGGGTGTTGTATGGAAACCAATTTGGCAATAAATTATATATAAAAAAAACTTCCCACTTCCTTGGGTGGTAGAGTTGACTTGCGTACAGCAGACCACAAGAAGTATGTTTTAAAATGCATATGTAGATTTCAGGATAATTGTGTTGAATATTTTATGGTTCATAATGAACTCTGGGAGAGGGGAGGGCAGTAAAAGTTTAGTCACATTCCCCCAAGCACTGACTGACATAGGTGCTGGAATTTTTGCTGCAATACGAAAGCCACTTCCTCTGACATAAGGTCCCTTACACGTCTGGGTCTTGCCACATCCTCTGATATACAGAGTGCGTGATGACTAGGCTGGCTGGGGCGGTCAGGATTCCAGAAGCTCACACTTAAAGAGGGGTAAGTGGAGGGGTCAGGCGACCAAGAGTGAGCGTACAGGAGGATCGCGGATTCGTCATCCCTCACCCCGATTCTCCGCCTTGGGGCTCCCCTTCTACTGCGACCCGCTTCCTTGCACCACCAAAGCCCAGACGCACTGCACGATCAAACCTTCTCACCCCCAAGCCTTCAGGGGGTCACTGAGTCCCACGTCACGTGAGTGGAGACAGGCGCCGGCGCCCACAGATTCCCGGCAGGTTCAGAGGCAGACCAGGACCCAGAACTGACCCGCCCTTGCTCCGCCCCTCGCTCCGCCCCTTGCTCCGGCCTGCCCCGGCCGCCATCCCACCCGCGCCAGCAGCGGCTCTGTCCTTCGGCCGGCGGCCCGGTTCCGCCCCGCCCCTCGCCGTGCCACGGCCCCGCCCCGCTCAGACTCCGCCTCTGGCCCCGCCCACGCCGCTCGCTTCCCGCCCCTCGCGGCCCCACTTACTCTGCGGCCGGCACCCACACCGCCGGAGCCGGCAAGCTGGTGACTGCCGCTGCTGCGCGTCCTCGTCTTCCCGCGTCACTGCTGCCGCCATGCCTGGAGGTCTCCTTCTTGGGGACGAGGCTCCCAACTTCGAGGCCAGTACTACCATCGGCCGTATCCGTTTCCACGACTATCTGGGAGACTCGTAAGTGGCCACCTCGTAGCGTCCTCGGGTTACGCCCGGCCTCGGAGGTGCCTTCCCTATTTCTTCTACCTTCCGTCCTCCCAGCTCAGCCCCCTGGTCGCCGCCCGCCTCCTCCCCGCACCGGTTCCTGCACGTGCCTCTGGCCGAGTGGCTCCTGCCCCGCGTCGGCCGAGCGCTTCTGGGGGCCGGCCCCACGACCCCATTCCGCCGGCGGCCCCCATGTGGCTGAGCCGGCTCCGCGGCGGGAAGGGGGGAGGGGAACGAAATTGGGTTCCAGCAGGTACGGGCACCGGAGGCCGATGCGGAGGGTTTGTTGCCTTTATCACTCGGTTTGGTAAGGGGTGCAAGGAGCGTGGCCGAGTTGAGGCGGCTGGGGCGAGGGCCGGACTGCATCAGGGGTCACTTCCCGGGACTTGTGCCCAGGGTCGCACTCCCTCCCTCGGTGCTGGAATTTGCTCCCTGGGGGAAGGTGAGTGTCTAAGGCCAGAGTCTGAGGACACTGCTGTGGGCGGAAGGTTCGGGACGGCCCAGCGCGCCGAGGACTTGCTTGCTGCAGTGGTATTTGCAGGCTTCTCGACACAAAATGTAAAAATTTAAACCACCAGCTGCCAAATAAGTGGCTGAAAGACTTTTTGTCCAGAGCCTCCTCCTGTGGCTGGGATATGATTTGATAACAGCTTTGGGAGGAACCAAGAACATTCTGTATGTAGGTGTGTCCTTCATTCCAGAACTTGCAACATTTGAAGTGAAGGGCTTTCTGAGGTTGCTCAGTTGCAATGGCCTGTTCTTGCCGCGGTAGGCCACTGCAGGCTCCTGGACGCCTGGACCTCCCCGCTTTTGAGACCCTTTTGTTTCCCAGTCATATGCCCCTCACTGCTTCTTCCCCCCACTGCTTTGCTTCCAGCACGTGGCCTTGCCGGCGATAGCCAGATCTGGCCTGGCAGTCAGACCATTATGACTAGGAGTAAATTGGTGTTGCCCAGGTTTTAACGTTTTACAGCCCCTGAATCAGCAAGCTTTTAAGTTGCTTGGTTTTAATCTGAAACCTCCCAGATATGTGTCATTATATTATGGCTCTGGAGTTCCAGTGGTCCCACCACACTGGTTTTCCCTTTTTTTTTTTTTTTTTTAATTATTGAAGTATAGTTGACACACATTGTTATATTAGTTTCAGGTGTACAATATAGTGATTAGACAATTCTATACATTACTCAGTGCCCATCACAGTTAGTAGTCACCATCTGTCACCATGCATTATAATATTATTGAGTGTTTCCCATGCTGTGCTTTTTATCCCCATGACTAATTTATTTTATAACTGCAGTTTGTACCTCTTAATCCCCTTGATCTATTTCACTCATCCCCCCCCACCCCCTCTGGCAGCCACCAGTTCTCTGCATTTATGACTCTGATCCTGGCTTTTTGTTCGTATTTTCTGCACTGTGGTGTTCTGAGGCTTAACAAATCCTCCATGATTTGTGTCCTTATTTTATTTACAGTGTCCAGATATATATGTGTATAGACAGAGAGAGGGAAGTTTATGACATTCATCAATGAGTGGACAGGGCTATGCAGAGAACCTGGGAGGGATTCTTACCCACTTAGGCCTACACAGCCCTTTACACTCTCTTAAGTCTATTTTCCAGCTGCCAATTTAAGGGAAAAGCTAAGCTTTGTGAAAGAGAGGACTAGGCTAGAAAAAGATGAAAAATGGAACATTCAGACCTTAAAGGCAGGGAGAGATATACAGACTGTGTCCAATCTCGTAATCTAGGTATTAGTATTTCTCCTAAAGTCCATGGGATTTTTAGAGTATGTTCCTTTCCATTCCTATCTACAGTCCTCATCCCCATAGAACAAAATCTTATCAGAACTCTTAGATTGTATAAAGATAAATATTGACATAAAACATTTATTATAGCAATAATTATAAATGCCATCACTATTTAAGCTAACCCTACTTTTTTGGGTTTCTTGCTGTTGTTTATTTGCCCCTGGGTCTATCCTGATTTTATTAAAAGTGGTGCCTTCTCAGGGAGCCACCAGTAGGAAGATGAGAAAAATATCTGCATCTACAAACAAAAATATAACAAGTCTGCCTCAGGTCACGCCTGGGATTGTGTTCCCTCCCCTACCTTGAAAAGAAGTTTGAGCTCTTTTTATAATTAT
This sequence comes from Herpailurus yagouaroundi, assembly GCF_014898765.1. Classification (NCBI taxonomy): domain Eukaryota; kingdom Metazoa; phylum Chordata; class Mammalia; order Carnivora; family Felidae; genus Herpailurus; species Herpailurus yagouaroundi. Next base: position 174,089 of record NW_024412436.1, on the reverse strand, counting down.
AATACATGGTTTTGCCTAATGCAATTTCCCCAGGGACTCCGTTCTGTGTGTGATCTCAATTCAGAGGTCAGCTTTTGATCTAGGTGTTTTTTGGAGGAAAAAAAAAAATAATTTCAAACATTACAGGTATCTGCCCTAACCCTGACAACTGGAAACAACTAAGGGGTTTGGGTGCTTCATTTGGTGAGTTTAATGAGCTTTAGCTCTGTTTCTTTGTGTATATGGTAGAAGCAGCTTCTTTACAGTACATCTTCACCAAACAAAACTTGTTTTCCTGGGGTTTTCTGGGGGTTAGTGAGTGAGGACCCTTCCCTTAAAGGAGGAAACCTTTTGTCTTTTGAAAATGAGGAAGGAAGGAAATGGGATAATGTAATTGAACTCCTCTTAAGAGCACACACAGTTAGGGAGACTTAGAGGGGAATGCAGATCATAGTAAGACATCCTCAGACTTTTACCCTCTTCCTAGCCATGTGGCACACTGGAGTTTGGCCTCTGAGGGGGACAGGATGTGAAGTGGCTTAAACTGAGTTCCTTAGCATGATTCAGCAAAACCTTTTCGATGCACAATGGAAAGAGTGTGTCTGACGCTTCTAATTCATCAACCCTTTAACAACTCAGGAAGAAATGCCCTGTTTTTCTCTCAACTCTTGGAAACTTTCTCGTAAGTCTCATCTGACCCTTAAGCAGATCCTTTACCATAGAATCAAAGGCCTAGATTTTTTACCCATACCTAGATTATTTATATCACAGGATGTATAGCCCTCTTACTGTCCTTTATAAAAAAGTAAACATACCACAAACCTCCAGAATCTTCAAAATATTACCTCTCTCTTCCCAGTCTTGCCATAGGGCCCTCTATCCTCATTGTAGGAAGGCTTTTCCTTTCCTGAAGCCTTGGGAGTTGAGTGGCAGATGTAGGTGGGAGGGAGGTACCCTTGTCTTTGCTTTGTTCTTTGTGCCTCAGGAAACTTGGCAGATTTTGAGAGGTCAAGCTTGGCATCTAGACTGAGTTGAGTTATTTAGTAGTTTAGGATCCTGGTTTAACACAAGTCCAGCGGGGTGTGGAGAACCCGGTGTTAAATTTTCCTTTTCAGTCAGAAGAGTAGTTCTGTTGCCAAGGAGAAGGAAATGGTATTCCAAAAGTTCTTGGTGACTTTTAGCTGGAAATATGCTTAAAAATCTATATAAAGTTTCATCCTAGGTAATGATGATTTAGATATTCATGTTTACCTAAGAATCTGTAGTTGTCAAAATCTGTGTTGTAGGCGGCCAGTTTTCTTGCCTACTTGGACTAAAGCAAAAAGGAAAAGAAACTGCAAAGGAAGAGACAGGTAAAACTCAAAAGTGCGGTAGCTTCGTCAGGGTGCAGAGATTGGGTGTCCTGCTTGGCAGGCTTGGTAGCTTTACAAAAGTTTTTATATCCACTCACTACAAAGAAGCCAAGTGTCAGCTTTAATTTTACATATAAATAGAGGATAGAAGCCTATTTATTTGAGATTATGTAACCTGTTTATTATTGCAGTCAGGCATTTGGTTGGATTGGGGCATATTGGGACATCCATTATTATAGCCTAGAAAAAAAGTAGAAGTGGGTTAGAAGGGGGGAAAAGGTATTTCAGTAAGCTTGTTGGTTTGAGTAGCACAGATTTTATGTGCTGAAAAAGAGTCAGGGTGGCCCTGTAGTTATTTAAGGAGGCAACACCCTTAAATTACAGTCTCCTAAGACATTTATCATGTGGAATTTCATATGTTTGGTTGAATCGGGCTTTCAACATAGGCTTTTCTGGAAGTCAGAAGATCAAAAAGCATTCCTCGACAAAAATTTAAAAGTAATTGTCCTCATAAGCACTTATTTAAAAAGGAAGTCATTTTTGACATAGGATTTGTGATTTCTCATTCTACATGACGGTGATAATCCCTCCAATAAGCTGTGGCTTCCTTTTCCTTCATCTCAGATGGGGCATTCTCTTCTCGCACCCTCGGGATTTCACCCCCGTGTGTACCACGGAGCTCGGCAGAGCCGCAAAGCTGGCACCCGAATTTGCCAAGAAGAACGTGAAAATGATTGCCCTCTCAGTGGATAGTGTTGAAGACCATCTTGCCTGGAGCAAGGTATAGTACCAATTGGCATGTGCTTTGAGGTTATAAATCAAGGTATAAATTATGTAGAGTAGCTTGGGTTTTTTGAGGTAAAGGTACAAGTAACTTCAAGTTCAGACTTCACCTATTATTTGAAAATCTGACTTAAACTGCACAGTGATCTCTACCTGGCTAAATGCAATGCTCGGTTTTTAGCCCTCGTCTTTCCCGGCCCACTAGCAGCCTTCAACCCACTGGTCGTTGTATATCCTGGAACATTTTCCTCTCATGGCTTCCAGACACCACATCTTGAGCTATTCCTGTTTATGGTCAGAGTGAGCTTCCTCACCCCCAACTCCTAGTTATGCTAAAGTTGCCCTGAATTCATTTATTGGACACCGTCTCTTTTTATCTATACCCTTCCCCTTGGTGAGCTCATCCACTCACATCTAAATGCTGTGATTCCCGAATTTCCATCTCTAGGCCAGACACTGCTGGTTCCCAGCCTGCTACGACCACCGCCAACTCCCATCTCCCCTGGGATGTCCTGTCATCTCACACCTAGTATGTCTGACACTGGCTTCCTTTTCTTAATCCAAGATCTTACTCATCTTAGCTAATGGACACTGCATTTTCATAGTTGGCCAAAATCTAGGCATCATCCTGAATTCCTCTGGTTTTTCCATATCCACGTCTGGTTCATCAGTAAACTTGTTTGCTCTGCCTTTAAAATGATGCAAAATACTATTTGGAAGACTTTCCTCGGGTAGCTTTGTGGCTTGTGCCCTTCCTGCTTTCAAGTCTTGACTCAAAATGCTACCTCATCAAGGCCTTCTTCCATGGCCTCCTTATCTAAAATTATAACTCCCCTCCATGTTCCTTATCCCCCTGTGATTTTTTCTTTAGTATTGTCACCATCTAAAATAAAATGTTCTGCACGTTGCTAGTTTCATTTGTTCATTTGTCCACACCCATCAGGCTCAGCAAGGCAGACTCCTATTTTGTGCTCTGCCGAACAGTGCTTGGCACTCAGTGTATCCTAGGCAGTCAGTCTCTGTGTGTTGAATGCACGAACGGAAGGAATTGTCTACTTTCAACAAACGTTTACTTGGACAATAAATGTGGTGGTCTAAACTTGAGGACATTTTGATGACTTTGCGATGATGTGCCACTAAAAAGTGATGATAGGTAAGCTCTGAAGGATGCTTACAATGTACTAGGCACTCTGTCAAGCACTTGTTATGCAACTGAATAAAAGATGTGGTACTGACTTGTGAGCTGGCCACCTGGGGCTGCAGCCCTTGGCCATTTCCTGCTAGTTAATTCTAAGTGCCCGAGATTAGAAGCATCATATACAGGAGAAAAGAGAAGGGGATTTCTCTTGCGTACAGTGGCATTTTTTTCATCCCTTACATTTGGCTGCGACTGGTAAGTGCATTTCTGCACTATGCTCTCATGTTTGCCAGTGAGAATACTTTTCCTCCCACAGAGTTGGAGGGACTTGCTCAGGGTTGGCTGGCTAGGAAAGGATGGCAGTGCAATTGGAACCTCAAACCAATGCTGTCATTGATACTACATGATAGAGAGTAGGAATTCATCTGATTTAGGCTAGAATAAAGTCAAAGCATGTGGTTCTTTGGTGTTCGTGGATATAACGTAATGCCCATCAGGGAAGTGGCAGTGTTGACCGTTTATTACCGTACAGCAGCCATTGAAACTAGAAACCACCAAAGGAAGAGTTGATTGCCTCTTGTAAAACACCTTTTAAAGTAGGAGCATGCCCGGGCTCATTTTAGCCTGTGAGCCTCTGCCTTGAATTTTCAGAATTGTGAGAGCACTGAACAGGAAACAAGTCCCACCTATCAGAAGCAGTGGCCAAACTTTGGCACTCAACTGGTTACATAGGAAACTTCAGGACGCCTCTAGCAGAAAGCCCTTTTGATTATTATTTAGTTGTGATGAGTTGATGGGGGGCCAGTGACAACAGAAAGGAAGTTAAGATAATAAAATTAAGGAACACGTCAAAATGTGTTGTTACCCGTTTCAAAGTTCACCTGTACCACTTCTGTCCTGTCGCATCTCTGCTGAGAAATTGACAGAGGCTCTATATCCGCCATGACCTCAATCCCTATGTTACTTTTAAGGCTCCACATAATAAACAGACCTTATTCCAACCTTAAATCCTCTCTCCCGCTGCTTCCTAAAGCTCTACCCAGCTAAGTTACTCACTCTCTTCTCAGTTATTTATGCTCAGACCTGCCTGCATGTTTCATTAATACTGCTCCTCTTCCCTGTGAAAAATCTCATCCATCCTTCAAGGCCCCAGGTAGAATCTCTCCTGAAGTCTTTCCTAACTCAGGAGACCTATCTGTCAATGGGGACATTAGTATACTTCAGCATTTACAATCTGCCATGTAAATATTAGAGTCTTGCATTTGCTGCTACTTCACATGGGAATCATCTTAACCAAAGTAGAAGTTTCTTTGAAGGCAGGTGCCACGCCTCACTCATCCACATGCACTTGCCCTCGTGCTTACCCCACGGGAAGTGCTGTATCATTACTTGATCAAATACGGGAGCTAGATTTTCTTTTTCAAAGGCTTCTAGGGATAGGAAAGGTAGGAATGAATGAGTAAATGAGTGAAGTTTAGTAGGGGAAGAGAGTAGAATAAGGAGGAAAGTACATTATTGTCTTTCAGTTCAGACCTGAAATGCTTTGTTTTCTATGTGGATTTCACCCTAGTGTAAATTTACCTTGGACTTGTCCTTAAAGTATATATTCAACTCTCCATTCTTGGATTTGCTTCAAATTTTATGGGGTTTTTTTGTTTTTTTTTGTTTTTTTTTTTTTCATTTCTTAGTATCTGCTGTATAGTAGCTTAATGTCTGGGTCGGGGTTCTTAGCGGGCAGGGACCAGATCTGTAGAATTATCTTTGCATGTGGCATTACTTTTAGATGTGATGGACTTAATGAACACATTATTTCTGATGGTATTTACTTGTTGGGTACCCAGAGAGGTACCTTAGATTGGGATCTAACTCTACAGCATTCAACTTTTAAAGCATTTCTTGCTGCTTTCTGTGGGCAGTAAAATCATGCCAAATTTTAAGAGACCTGGGCATGAAAAGGGTCTGTGGTTATAACCTAAGTACTGTACTGTACTGTTATTTCTGTCAGTGAGTGATTGGGGTGAGGAGTGTTCATTCTTTTTTTTTTTTTTTACTAAAATCGCTTAGAGAAAATTATGATTGTGTTCCTCTTCCCTATCTTGCAAGATGTTCATTGATTGAATTCAAAGAATGTGCCTGGTTTAGATTTTTTTTTTCCCCTTTCACCTGCATTTCAGGATATCAATGCTTACAATGGTCAGGAGCCCACAGAAAAATTACCTTTCCCCATCATTGATGATAAGAATCGGGACCTTGCCATCCTGTTAGGCATGCTGGACCCAGCAGAGAAGGACGAAAAGGGCATGCCTGTGACAGCTCGTGTGGTGAGTTGTAGAAATCCATTAGTTGTCCTCATGACTGGCCAGGCTCCGTGTACAGCTGAGTGCTTACACCGACTCGAGGAATAGAGGAATATCTCCAGTTATGAAATAATTAGCGGCAATCTCACTGACCATCCGTACTGCTGAAGCAAAGTAAAATTTTCAGCTAAATTTGATAACTTTTGGAAATGTACATAAAATTAAGTAGTTGATCATAAGATATCATCTAGAATTGAGGAATCTTTTTCCCAGGTCTCCTAACAGTTCTCTCTTTTAAAGTGGTGGGCCATAATACCCTTCTTCATAAGGCAACTGTGGCTGGGAATTCCTGTTTGTCCTTACCTACTAGAGAACAGACTTAATCCCTCATCTGCAAAACTATACAACTATTTGAAGATTGGTATCAACTCCCATCAGTATATTTTTTTAAAGTTTTTTTAATGTTTATTCATTTTTTGAGAGAGAGAGACAGAGTGCGAGTGGGGGAGGGGCAGAGAGAGAGGGAGACAGAATCTGAAGCAGGCTCCAGGCTCTGAGCTGTCAGCACAGAAACCCGACACAGGGCTTGAACTCGGGAACTGTGAGATCATAACCTGAGCCAAAGTCAGACACTTAACCGACTGAGACATCCAGGTGTCCCCCACCCCCATTAGTATATTTTTAAGGTAATCATCCCTAGTTAACATAGTACCTTCCTGAGGCCTTTCCTGGATTCAATTTGCATATCAGGTTTTCTTACTGAGACACCCAGAACCAAATAGAATTCCCTTCTAAGTTTAGAAAAATAACATGGAGTGGCGCCTGAGTAGCTCAGTCGTTTAAGCCTCCAACTTCAGCTCAGGTCGTATCTCGAGGTTTGTGAGTTCAAGCCCTGCATCGGGCCCTGTGCTGACAGCTCAGAGCCTGGAGCCTGCTTCAGATTCTGTGTCTCCCTCTCTCTGCCCCTCCCCCATTCACACTCTGTCTCTCTCTCCTTCAAAAATAAATCAACGTTAAAAAAAAAAAAAGAAAAGAAAAAGAACCTGGAGAAGAAAATTATCTACACTGAAGCCACCCAGATTAATAGTTTGATGTATCCTCCTAGATGTTTGCTGAGGGCAGGGTTGGGGGCAGGGTTTGGGTTTTGGTTTTTTTCTACACTCTTGAACATTTCTAGTAACTAAAGAGCTTTCAAAGAAGCTTTGATATCAAAAACACTTAAAAGAATTATTCCTATTTATGCATCTGTGTGCTTTGCAGGTATTTATCTTTGGTCCTGATAAGAAGCTGAAGCTGTCTATCCTCTACCCAGCAACCACTGGCAGGAACTTTGATGAGATTCTCAGGGTAATTACCTCTCTCCAGCTGACAGCGGAAAAGAGGGTTGCCACCCCCGTTGATTGGAAGGTAAAGACATTAAAAGGGCAGATACCCAGCTCACCTTCAAGGCCTAAAGGGCCAGTCTCTAAATGGCTATCTTCTGGGTCTTTCTTACTTGGGGCTCTTTTTCTGGCACGCACACACACTGGCAGGACTTTTCCTTATGGCTGAGTTTCAGATTTACTATGAGGCCATTGTCAAGGTCTTCTTTGTATTTTTATATGAAATACAAACTCCCCGTATTGCTTTCTAACTTCCATATCACTTGATCAAATTAATTGGTCAGAATGATTCCTTTTCTTTTTTAAGTTTATTTATTTATTTTGAGGAAGAGCACGAGCAAGGGAGAGGAGAGGCATAGAGAGAGAGAGAATCCCTTAGCATGGAGCCTGGGGCGGCCCTCAAACTCACGAAGTGTGCGGTCATGACCTGAGCTGAAACCAAGAGTCGGATACTTAACCAACTGAGCCACCCAGAATGATTTCTTAATAAAATAATTTTTTAAAAAAAAACCTTTAACCCTTCCCAAAACGAGCAAAATGTTGGCAAAATATTTATAGCAAAACTTAGATTGGCCACTTGAGTCATGGCTATAAAACTATTTGGTGTATTAATGTCTGGAGCATTTCACTTCTCTTAAGCTTCAATTAGCCTTTCAAACCCCATGTAGAATTCTCAGACAGGGATAATATCACAAGGGCATCTTAACATTGCTACCTTTTTAAAATATGCTCACCTGAATACCAGGTTGTGTTGATTTGTTTTTCCTGACAGGCAAATCATTTAAAGTCTGTATCTGTCCATTGAACATGTGTTTATTGAGCCCAGGCAGTGGGCTCTGGGCTACAGCAACAGTGAACAATATAAATATTAATGTAAATGGGAGTCCCTGCCCTCAGAGAGCTTACATGCCAGTGGGCGGAGACAAACAGTACGCAAGTTTACCGTGTTTTAGGTGGCAATAAGTGTGACTGAGAAAAATCAAGCAGAGGTGGAGAGAGTGGGAGCATAGGGGTGGGAGGGTAGGTTTTATAATTGGCTGTCAAAGAAGGCCTTTCTCTGAAGGGAACTTTGGGAAGGACATGAAGAAAGCAAGGGACCAAGTCGTGCTTGTTTATGAGGGAGGAAACGGCGCCTGGGTGGCTCAGTCGGTTGAGTGGCCGACTTCGGCTCAGGTCATGATCTCACAGTCCGTGAGTTCAAGCCCCGCGTCGGGCTCTGTGCTGACAGCTCGGAGCCTGGAACCTGTTTCAGATTCTGTGCCTCCTTCTCTCTCTGACCCTCCCCTGTTCATGCTCTGTTTCTGTCTCAAAAATAAATAAACATTAAAAAATATATATATATGAGGGAGGAAAACCAGCGTGCCTGGAAGAGCAGGAGCGGGAGGTGGGGCAGGGAGGCACGATTCATTCACACTGGGCAGCGGTAAGGACTTAGAATTTAAATTTTAAAGTGTGGTGCCAAGACGTCACTGGGTTTAAAACAAGACCATTTCTTGTTAAGATGGGGACATTGTTCTCTCAGCAAAGTGTCGAAGATCATCCTGTGAAAACAAAATTCCTCAGAGGGGAGAGAGTGACCAATACTGGGTTATTCTCATGAGCACCTGTAGCTACTTTTCTGAAGCTACTTCTTGGCCTTCAGGCTTCACTGTAAGAGTGAATTTCATTATTTTCAATGTCTTTCAATAGGATGGCGATAGCGTGATGGTTCTTCCAACCATCCCTGAAGATGAAGCCAAAAAAATTTTCCCTAAAGGAGTCTTCACCAAAGAGCTCCCGTCTGGCAAGAAGTACCTCCGTTACACGCCCCAGCCGTAGTCCCCCAAGGAGGTGGTTAGCACAGTGAGCCAGGGGACGCCGGCCGCCAGTCATGTTCTCCTGCACCTGTTCCATAACAACATCCTGGTGTGATCACAGCCAAGGCCTTTAGGTTGCTATACTACTGGCTTATTAAACAAAATGGCACTAAAAATTTCTTGGGATCCTTTCCTCTGTGCCTTCACCAGCATTCTGTTCTGTTCCTGCACCGTAGCACTCTCTGCTGTCTCTGAAATGTAGTCTGTATGTGAGATTCAAGTCTTGGATGTCTACAGGATGTGGGGGTCGATGAGGTAGTGTCAGTTGATGGTGGAGAAAGTCTGTTCTGCTCCATCATAGAATGACTGTCAGGTTTTTAGCTGTTCCAATCAAATCCAGAACTTGACGTTCAGATTCCCCTGTAGATACGAGTATATAACCCAAAAACCTGTAGAGTATCCAGAAATTCTCCACTCTTCAGGGTTTTGATCGCAGCGGGGGCAACAAACTTTTCAATTCTATACTTTTTCAGTAGATAACTGAAGTGGGATGAGCGGGGGAGGAATCTTTAAATATTTTGCTATAACGAAAATTTTTCGAGAAATTTCTATTAAAAAAGAGAGGCTATAGAAGAAGTTCCACTTGCCTGCCTGCCAGGGAGGTGGACCAGGAGGTGTGAGCAATACGACAGTGCCATGTGCCTTTCATGCAAAGTATTTCCATATGTCTGTCTGCTCTACACTGATGGGCGCAAGAGCACAACTTGGGAAGAAAGGAGGAAATGATTGAAAATGTTTTGTTATAGAACTATTCTTGCAGTGAGGGGGTGGGGCTGTTTTCTGAGTTTTGCTTTTTGGGGATCAGCAAATAAATTCTTTGTTAAAACTGGATCAGAGAATTCTGTTGTCACGTTTTGAAGTGCTAGTTTAGACTCCTGACCCGAAGGGCAGAGCTTTGCTCGCTAGGATCGGCATCAGTACTTTTCTCCAAAGGCAGATACGTGAAATTTCTTGTGACGAAAGTGGAGGAGCAGCTGACGAACAAGGAGATTTCACCACATCTCTTGGCCCACTTCACTCCTTCCTGTTACTTCCCTGGGTCCTTGGGTTTGTGACGACCCG
>NW_024412436.1:98499-164140 GCF_014898765.1 Herpailurus yagouaroundi | reverse complement strand
CCCCCGCTGTAAAGAGCTCTCCTAACATATTACTTTAATTGGATTTACAAGGCTTAAGAATGTGAATCTTGAGGAGAGTAGTACACCTGTGCGTTTCTGGAAAGAATACTAACTACTGTGAACTCATGGTCTCTCACACTTTTGTTAGGCTGTGCTGATAAGTCCTGGGTTTAGAAAGAAGTGTCCTATACCTAGTATAGTCCCTTGCATGTAGCCCTCCATATTTTTTTATTGAGTAGAATAATGTAAAACATGATGCCTGGTGCCATATGGTAGACGAGTCATTAAGTCTTTAGTTTCCTTGAATTCTCCACATGTAAAATTTGAGTGACACCAAGAAGGTTGGGAAGGTAGTGAAAATTTCAAGTTACCCAATATCCTGAGGAGCCCTGGTCTGAAAGACCCAAGAGGAATGTGTCTTGCTCTTACCTCTTCGAGTCACAATATACTTTGCCCTTAAAGAACCAATACCTGGACCTCTTATAGGATATCTCCTAACTAGTCCTTGGATCTTCCGTCTCCTGTCACCTTTCCAACTATTCAGTTCTTGCTGCTCTCTTTTCTTCCCTTGGCTATTTGATGCCTCTTGTCCTTGTCTCTTAGAGTCTGGCTTCAACTTTCTTTCATGGTGACAATCCAGCATCTAAATCTCCAACGTTAATTTTTCAGTTATTCAACACTTGAGTGTTGATCTTTATTGACGGATGGAACGTGTGCCATTGGATTTGCAAATTCAAAATCAAATTCATCAACTTCCCCCAATAAATGTATTGCACCCCTCATCACTCAGGCACCCAAACCCTGGTGTTTTTTTGGCCATCTCTACTCTGTCCACATATATGATGTCAATACAAAGACACTGAAAAGGTTCAAAGAAAAGGCAGCCAGGTATCCCCAAATGGATGTCTGGCTCTGTCACCATGAAGCCATGAGACTTTGTGAAAAGATTCTTTTCCAGATGTAAAATGTGACATAATACGCATTCCCAGGGTTGAAGTGATCCTAAGTACGTCTTCAGTGCCCTAGTGGGCATGGAGAATAGAGTTCCCATCAAGAGTTGCTGCTCTCAATTTTCATGGAAGAACAGAATAAACTGCATTATGTGTTCAAGATTTATTAATTGAAAGTGAATTCACATATGACAATTGTGATTATGAGAGAAGCATGAGAAGTCCATGGGACTGCCTTCGCAGTCTTCTAAGATTCTCACAGTGGTAAATCTGTGGCCCCCTGTGTGGTCTTGCCACAAGTCTGATCTCGCCTCTAACCTCCACCCTAAGTGTAGGGATCTGCGCTGAGATACTCAGCAAAGGGGCAGGGAGCCAGAGTGGCTGTGTAGTAGTTTACTCCCATTTGGCTCCACCCCTTTGGGGCAATGCGAATTGAGGAAATACAACTTTAATTTTTTTTTTCTTTTTATTTTTGAGAGACACAGAGACAGAGCATGAATGGGGGAGGAGCAGAGAGAGAGGGAGACACAGAATCCGAAACAGGCTCCAGGCTCTGAGCTGTCAGCACAGAGCCCAATGCGGGGCTCGAACCCACAAACTGAGATCATGACCTGAGCTGAAGTTGAACGCTTAACCGAGCCATCCGGGCACCCCTGACAGCTTTAATTTTAGCTTAAAGGGTGTATTAACTGGCCAAAAGGTCATTACCACTTTTCTTGGCAGTAACTGGTTCAGAAATGGGCACGTGATTCAATTCTTGAGAATGAGCCACAAACAGATCATTGGAGTTTCTAGAAGAATTCTATCCTGACAGCATTGGAGACCTTTTTTCTTCCTTTTGGTCTCACACAAAACATGATTGTTGCTAGCAGCCATCTGACTACCTGTGCACGGGGAACCACAGAATGAGGCTGGTCAACAGCAAAGTGGAGAGAAAAAATCTGATCATCTTCGCTGAGTCCATCAACCATGAACCCATCTTACCTCTTGACTGACAACTACATAAAATAATACATGTCCTTAGGACATAAGCCTTTTGGAGTTGGGTTTAGGCCAAACGCATCCTGATGTATGTGGGAGGAAGTATCTCCTAGTTCCATCAGATATGCTAATGAGCCTCTAAGCAAGACTGTAGAGCAGACTAAAGTATCTCAAGTTTCAAATGCACTAAATCCCACAGGAGTGTGAAAATGCAGAGCCCAGGGGCCTACCCCCAGGGACTGACTCTGCAGGTGGCCAGCTGGTGTTCATTTGTAACAAGCCATGTGACTGGCGCAGAGCACAGCAGGTACTGCCCTTAACCCAGTATCCACTTACCCCATACTTTTCACTAAAACCGCCCAGATCATTATTAAGGGTGGCAGAGTGAGATGCCAGCCAAAAAATCAAGGTGAGAGGTTTAGGCACATGACCGTGCTGGCCTGGGATGAGGTCCATTCCTGACTCAAAGGCAAAACCTCGTAAAGAGAAAGCTCCTTGCCCTCCTGGAAAGCAAATAGGATGCCTGGAGGTACAGATGTCACTTTGCCACCCTGGGGATAAGGCACAGGCCGAGGATGAGGAGGCTGCAGCCTAGTCCGTCATAACTTACTTCCTCAACCAGCTGCACCCATCCCTTTCTGCCTATTTCTAGATGTTTTGTTACTATAAGAAAAATGAAGCCTTTAATTAGACTAAGTCACAGGGATGGAAGGTATAGTACAGGGAATATCGTCCATGGCGTTAGAGTAGCATCGTGTGGTGACAGATGGTAGCTATGCTTGTGGTGAGCACGGCGTGACGTCTACACTTGTCCATGTTGTGCACCTGAAACTAATGTAACCATAGTGCATCAACTATAATCAAAAAGAGAAAAAATGAAGCCTCTGTGGTTCAGTCACGGTGGCCGGGTTCCTACGTGTGCAGCCACATCCAGTATTTGCTGACACTCAGGGGATCCACAGTCCACGCTGAAATACTGTCCTGTTATGGCAGGTGTCCAAAAGGTTCTAATAAATAGGCCTGACTTTTTGTCTTACGTTTTCTTCTTACTCTTACCTCTCTTAGGGTTTTCCCTAGAGTAGAGCATCAAATATCCTTTCGAAATCTTGTTGAAATGAAAAGGCATAATGGATTCTAAATAATAAACAATCAGACCATAACATTCAACTTTATTTGACTTTTAAAAAGAAACTGAAAAGTGATATCAAACAGTATTATGCAATGCAAGACTATTAACCTCTCCTAAACTTTGCTTTCAGCAACTAAGGTTAGAGAACATAGTTCCATTTTTCAACATGTACTAAATTGGGGAGGGAGGGAATAACTTTTCAATGGAAAATGTTAGGGGGTCATTAACAACAAATCAAATTATATAAGTTGTATGCTTCAGTCAGTAATATATTAAGTGTACAATGCTTCTGATTACTTGAATTCTCATAAATTGCTCTATTTGGTTTCATTTGGTAGGCCATGAATTATATTATCATCCTGAAGAATTTTGAACATCTCAAGTATAATGCAACTGCTTAAAGTTAGAGCTTTTCCAGCAGCTCAATTGCTTGTGAAATAAATACAGCAGTATTTATTAGCCATTTCAGCAACTTCTGAGTAACCTCCTTGCCAGGTAATCCTTCAGCACGTGAGCCAGGATATTAGCTCAGTCTTTTTTACCTGACTCCACATATCACCTTAGCACCATTAGTATTCCTTTTTAAAATAGGGTCCAGTTTCCAACTATAAAGGAAAGTCAAAAGCAAAATATTAGACTATGAGCATTTCAGGAAAAAACATGAACTATCAAAATGCAATCAGAAAACTTAACTGAAAATTCACATTTTATTATCTGGAATGTTTCCTCTAAAAGATCTTACATATTAAGGGCTTTGAGAGATCAGTTACGAGTAAATACATATGCATCTCTGTGCTATCAAGCATCATCTTGGAAAGAGATACTACATTAATTCACTAAGAGTAGTCAAACAAAGGTGCACTTCAGGAAAAGAGAAATGTCAGGAGAGTTGAATTCCGGGTAACTCTGTGACTGATTCCCAGGTAACCAGAAACTTTGTCCCTAAATCACAAGGAGAAACTTTTTAAAATAATGGGGCCTGGAAAAGAACAGTGAAAATGAGGAGTCAATGAAGCCAATTACTTGACCCCCCATTAGGTTTCCCATTTGTGAAACAGGGTCCTTTCCCATTTGTAAAAGAGGGTCCTTTCCCATTTAGGAAGGCTGCCTAAAAAGAACTAAGTTGCTCTCTTTAAAGGAACCATTAATCACACATTCGGTCAATGCAACTCTCCTTCCCCCAACAAACACTCTGCACACCACTCTGACGGTCATAAATGACAGTGCAGGCCCCGAACTTCTGTTAAAAGGGTCTTAGGAGGACTCCTTGGTTGGAGATGTGGTGGCCCAAGGGTCTTCTCTTGAAGCCGCGCTTACACAGCATACCATTTTCCCTCGGAAAACGTTTTTACGTGGAGTGACTTCGCAGCTGGGAGACAGAGGGTGCTGGAGGCTGCTGAAGCCCATCCTTGGCCCCATTCACTGCTCCCTGGCCCACCTCTGCATTCACCTAGTGCCCCATCACCCTGTCAGAACAACATTCTCCTCTACTGTGCAGGGGGCTTGGGCCCAAACGACCTCTGTTAGGGGCCCTGACTGAGACTCCTTGAGTAACTAGGCCTACAGACAGGTCCCCCACTCCCCAGACTTCCCTCCACTCTGTCCTGGCCTGATGTGACCAGCCTTCCCCCCTCCTATTCCAGACATGGACTTCTCAAAATTTTCCAAATTAGCCCTGAGTGCTGAGGAGAGTAGGAAAAGATGTCAGGGCAAAACCTAAGTGACTCTCCATAATAAAATGGCCTGAAGTCTTCTATTTTATCTTAAAAATTCATGCAAATTTGTCATCCTACTCCATGTGTGTTTTAATATAAAACATTTTAAAGAATCTAATGGTTAAATGAGTTTCCTCTGTTTAAAAGAGCACCAAGTAAAACTCATACTCTAGGAAGATGCCCTGGATGAGCCTGTGGCTGCACATCCCCCGGGCACAGCACCCACATCCTCAGGGAATACACACTCCACACGGAGAGGCACAGGCCTGTGGATGCTAACATCTAGTTTGTGCGCATGGCATGACCCTCCCCCTCCCTAACCCATAGATCCCTACTACTGAGCTACTGGGAAGGAGGTGCACAGGGGGAAACTGAGCCAGAGCGTGGGGGCAGCCTGGGGGAAATCACATCTTCCAGAAACATTCTATCATTTTCATCTTTAAATAATTCAGGTGAGGGACGCCTGGGTGGCTCAGTCGGTGAAGTGCCCGTCTTTGGCTCAGGTCATGGTCTCACAGTTTGTGTGTTCGAACCCTGTGCTGACAGCTCGGAGCCTGGAGCCTGCTTCGGTTTCTGTGTCTCCTTCACTCTCTGTCCCTCCCCCGCTTGCACGCTCTCTCTCTCTCTCTCTCTCTCTCTCTCTCTCAAAAATGAATAAACACTCAGGGGCGCCTGGGTGGCTCAGTCGACTTTGGCTCAGGTCGTGATCTCGCGGTTCATGGGTTTGAGCCCCACATCCAGCTCTGGGCTGACAGCTCAGAGCCTGGATCCTGCTTCGGATTCTGTGTCTCCCTCTCTCTCTGCCCCTCCCCTGCTCACGTTCTGTTTCTCCCTCTCTCTCTCAAAAATAAATAAATATAAAAATTTTAAAAAATTTTAAAAATGAATAAACATTCAAAAAATATTTTTAATAATCCAGGTGAGTTTTATCCCAATTTTTCTAAATTAATGAGCTGCCACTATGAATCTCTTTTCTTACCACCTACATTTTGCTACTTGGCTTCACAACTGATTCCAGCTATGTGGCTTAATATTCACAGTAAGACAAAATCTAATCCATGTGTCAAGTTTCTTACCTCCTTTTTTCTCTTCCAATTATATTCTCTGTGGGTCGTTCGAAGACCAGTGTTGACTGAACCAATCCAAATACATGCATCAGACAGAAAAACTAAATTAGGAATTTAAGAGTAAAGGTAGCAGAAGAATATTCTGAAATGTCAATTTGCTTTCTCTCAGTAGGTCTCCCTTCCCCCCCTTTCATATGAGCTCTTTACTTTCTTCCCTTTCTTCCCTCAAGGGCGTTTGCTCTTAGGGTCCCCAGAACCTAATGGAAGGGCCAAATGAGAACAGGGAGGTCACATAAAAGAGGCAGGCCATACCTAAAACAAGAGGGTGAGATGTGGACTGTGGCAAACTGCACATTATCTGCTTCCCCCACAACCAGCTCTGAATGTTGCTACATACAGGAACGAGGCCCAAGTGTTAGCAGACTTTCTGAGTTTTTCAAAACAAGCTCAAAATCTGGATTTTTTTAATGTGAAATTTGTCGATGTTCATCTTTTGCAACTTATTCTAAATTTTTTAAAATTTTTTTTAACTTTCATTTTTGAGAGTGAGAGAGACAGAGTGTGAGGGGGGCAGGGGCAGAGAGAGTGGGAGACACAGAACCAGAAGCAGGCTCCAGGCTCCAAGCTGTCAGCACAGAGCCCGACGAGGGGCTCAAACTCATGGACCACGAGATCATGACCCGAGCTGAAGTCAGATGCCCAACCGACGTAGCTACCCAGGCACCCCTGCAACTTATTTTAAATTTTTAAAAGAAAACATATATGTGGGCCCAATCCAGTGCACTGACCTACCATTTATGATTCTCGTTCCAAATTCATCGGGAAATACAGCATGATATATTACCCTCGGTCTAAAAGTGATTGCAGAGAGCCCGAGGAAAGAGAGAGGCCTACAGGCCCAGGAACAGAGGAGGACATGTACCCTGCTTCTGGCAGTGCTAAAATCTCGGACTCAAAAGCCCTCGGGGTGCCCCAAGGGGGCTGACGCTAGGCCCTGAGCTCCAAACCCTAGACCCCAGTGCCCCAAGAGTGCTGTGAAAGGCAAACTGAAGACACTGTGAGGGCTAGGGGTAACGACTGTCTCAGTGTTAAGCCAGCTTGGACAGGAGAGCTGGGAACACAGAGAACTCCCCCAAATCAAGTGCTGCACGTGACCCAGAACAGGGCCTACAAAGTAAGCTACAAGAATGCCTGAGGTTGAATTTGCTGCTAGGGCAGAAGTGGAATCACTTATTGAATGTCTGTCTCTCCTCCTCACAAGGGCAGACACCTGGTTTGGCTTGCTCACCGCCTAGCGCTTGGCACAGTGCCCAGCACACGATGGGGCTGCGTCTTACAAGAATCGTGCAGATGAGAAATGAGGTATAAAATATTAATAAAATGCACTTTCTGCACGCAGTTTGAAATCATGTAAGCCCCTCCCCCCGAAGTAACAATTCGTGAAGAACTGCATAACCTCTAAGCTAGCAGATCATGCGGGTCAGAAACACCAGGATGGTGCCAATTAGAGATGCATATTAAGGCTGCCTGGTTCCGAGCTCGGGCAGTTGGGGAAATGAAAACACTGGGCTTGGCAAGGCAGGGGTGCGGAGCACTACGTGAAAGATTTCAGCGCATTTTCTCTAGAGCAAGGCCTTGCTACCTCATCTGCTCAGTAATATTGCTTAGCACCGTGATACATGCAGCGGGGCACTGATACACGTTTAGCAATTGTAATTAGGTCGTAACTGTGGAAGCACACCTCAAGCAAGAGAGCTGAGTTGTGGCTGCGACTGGTTTGGAGTAGTCAAAGAGCCTGGTTCAGGTTCCATATTCCCCTTGATTGTTGGGAACACACCAGCTCTCCACCCCTGGACGCACTGTGAGAAAGTCTACGCCCGCCCCATTCCTGCTTTACCCCCAGCAGCACGGTGCGTCTCCAGCCCGCCAGGACAGGAACAGAGTACCACACAGAAGCTGCTCTACACCAGCTGTGAAGGAAGGGACGGGAGAGAGAAAGGCTACCTCAGCGTCTGGAGGACTCAGGTGGCCTCCCAGAAGTAACATGGAGGCCAGGGTGGGCCCAAGGATGGAGACTGGTGATAAACCCACACAATACCCTCAGATCATTTTCTTAGAATTAGATGAATGTTTCATGGTTTTCCTATCACGGAAAGGGCTACTCCTTACCCATGACTTTGGAGTCATTGGTATTTTTGGCAGGCTTGGATGCTTGGATAACCAGCAGCTTGCTTAAATCTGAAGTTCCCTGAATCTAAAGAAGAAAAGAAGTTAGTCAAAAGAGCAGACTTTGATCTCTAAGCTGGCTGCTTCCTAACCTTTTCAAAGAATACAAGAAATAAGCCAAAACTCAGAACTGGGCTTCAACCCTAAGCTCTCTATCTTTTTCATTTCAAATCCCCTCTAACATGGTTTCATGAAGTCTTGGCCCAGAAAATTACCTTTTGCACATTTACAATTATCAGGAAGGAACTTTCCACACCTTACTTGTAACCAGAATGGAAATTCTGTTTGGGAAAACAGGGAAACCCCCAACATACACTCAATTGCTTTTATCCCTACATGGATGTCCAAGGGCTCAGGGCCCTGCCGTCCCAGACAGCAGGACTGTCTTCTTTTCTCAGAACTTTTGCCCTGTGTGTCCTCCAAAATTTGCTCTCCCAGAAGGCAAGTAGGGTGCAAGTAACAATTATAACTATCGTTTCTAGATACCAGGTCCCCTCTCCCTCGATCCTCACAAGAACCTCAGGAGATGGCCACAGCTGTTATCCTAACTTCACGAATAGGAAACTGAGGGTCAGAAGGCAGGTCACCTATGGCTCACACACTGGTGGGCACAAGGGCCAGGCTTTACACCCAAGTATGCCTGATCCCAAACAGCTCCTGCTGTTCCCTGCCTCACTCCCACTCCCCACTTCAAAGCTAAAGCGATTTTCATTTTCTATTAGAAAAGCAGTTAAATTACTGTCATCCTCGGAATTGCTGAGAGGTACAAAATAATAATGTTGTGAAAGGGACGAGTGCACTTTTTAGGAGGTTGACCGACTTTTCCGAGACATACATTTTTCATTTAGTTAACAACCTCTCATTTAATAAATGAACCGGCAGAAAGGGTCTCTCCTCAAGAGGAGAAAGGTCCTACCCGATTAAGGACAGGTCAGCTCTTCTCACTCCCTCTTCCTCCTCCCCACTCCTGTGCTCCACCTTCCTGCCACCCCATCCTATCATACCTTTGGTGTTCACACTCTTCTCCCTCACAGATCCATGGAATGGTGCTATCCAGGGCCCACTGTCAAGGTATGCTCACAGCCCCTCACGTGGCAACAAAGTGATGTGGCCCCTACTCAACTTTCTTCTTACTAACCAGTGCAGACCCCTTCAGAGCCACACTAGCATATGGTGTCGTTTCCTCGGTGTGAACTAAGGAAAAATGTCTCCTGTCCTTTGGGAGGTACAACCCTACTCCAGGGCAAATGGCTTGGCAAGCAGAGAGCAGGCAGATTCCAGCTCTCAGTTCCCCCTCGGGCACACTCTTGTGTAGGGCCCAACCCTCACAACTGTACATGGGAAGCCCTAAGCATGCTCTGACTGTTTTGTTAAGGACGGTAAGAACTACAGGTTAAATTTCTTTTTAGGGTGGTCAGTTGAGTTTTAAAGTCACTTATGGGGCACCATGGAAAGCAAATGACTCTTTAGAAATAACGGTCCTTACCTGCTCACAGGTTTTAGGCAAAATGCAAGGTGCAAGATATTGTACCTCTGTCTTAGTATCAATCACACTGCCATACACAATAATAACGAATTTCATAGTCATATTATCGATGACCATTTCATTATAGCTTGATAAAGTCTCCACATATGCCAGATTGAACGCCGCACACTTCTGAAACTCTAAGTTCTACAATAAAATGACATTTTTTCTATGAATCATACCAGATGACACATGGAATCAAGAAGAAAGCAAACTCACTGATTTACAGGCTTGTCAAAAGGCATATAGACCCTAAGACCAACAGAAATAATTTATTTAGAGTTCAGAATGGCCTCTGACAAGATTATAACCCAAGAGTTTTTACATCATTACTACTAGTGGCCCTGGATATGGATGCCAGCCTGATTTACAGGCTGGCATGACCTCTCACTCAGCCTCAGCAGGGTGGTCAGCTATGCTTTGTGGATTCAGTTTTACCAAGCAGTAAGCAAACACCCCACTTAACAAGTGAACAAACAATAGCAAAAAGCTAAAACAAAACAAGGCAATATACTGAGTCTGAGTCATACTTCAAAGCTCAGAATTGTAGTCCTCAGAGCTGGAAGGGGAGCTATTATGTATGGGTTGACTTGTGTCCCCCCAAAATTCGTATGTTAAAGTTCTGACCCCCGGTACATTAGAAGGTGACTTTGTTGGGGCACCTGGGTGGCTCAGTCACTTGAGCGTCCGACTTCAGCTCAGGTCATGATCTCACGGTTCGTGAGTTCAAGCCCTGCATCAGGCTGTGTGCTGACAGCTCGGAGCCTGGAGCCTGTTTTGGATTCTGTGTCTCCCTCTCTCTCTCTCTCTCTCTGTGCCCCTCCCTGGCTCTCACTGTCTCTCTCTCAAAAATAAATAAACATTAAAAATTTTTTTAAATAAATAAAGAATGTGACTTCATTTGGAAATAGGGTCATTGCAGATATAATTGTTTAAGTTCACATGAGGTCATACTGGAGTAGGATGAACAACTAATTCAATATGGCTGATGTCCTTAGGGAGATTTGGGAGCTCCTGGCTGGTTCAGTCCATAGAGCATTCAGCTTTTGATGTCAGGGTCTTGAGTTCAAATCCCACTCTGGGTATAAAGCTTACTTAAAAAAAAAAAAAAAGGCCGGGGGAGATTTGGACACAGGTACACATACAGGGGGACTCCATGTGGGATGAAAACCGCCATCCCCAAGTCAAAGAGGAGGCCTGGACCAGATTCTCCCTCCCTCATACCTCTTAGTAGGAATCAACCCTGCCAACGCCTCGATTTCAGATTTCTCCTCAAGTACTATGAGACAATACATTTCTGTTGTTTAAGCCCCCCAGGTTGTGGTACTTTGTGACAGCAGCCCCAGCAAACTAGTACACCTGCTTAGAGGTCAGTCCCATGGTAGGAATCCCCTGGACAGTGCCCTCACTCTGTGCACAGCTATGTGACCCTGCCCTCAGACCTTGGTCCCTAATGGGCAGACTGAACACTTAACTGCTGAGAGCAGCAGCTCACCTGGGGCATGAAAAGCATAAGAAAATTAGCAAATATCCAAAATTTTACAAAGAGAAAATCTTTAAAAAATAACCTTTTTTGTTTTTTTTAATGCTTGGGTTTTTTTTAAGTTTATTTATTTTGAGAGACAGAGTGTGAGCAGGGAAGGGGCAGAGAGAGAGTGGGAGAGAGAGAGAGAGAGAGAGAGAGAGAGAGAGAGAATCCCAAGCAGGTTTCACACTGTCAGTGCAGAGCCCAATGCGGAAGTTTGAAGCCACGAACCGTGAGATCATGATCTGATCCAAGATCAAGGGTTGGATGCTTAACTGCCTGAATCACCCAAGCTCCTTATTTTGGCTGTTAAATGCATGTAAATTTTGAGTTCTATGATTTAGAGGAGGGTTTGCAGCATAAGCTTATCAGTGTTTCTAAACCTCTTTATATAGGTTCTAAAAGTCTTAATTGGCTAGTTCTTTGATGGGAAAAGACCAGAAGGAGATAAGCCAAAGTGTTAGATAGAGATTCTCTGGGGGAGTAAAATCAGGCTAGAAGGTTATTACTATTTTCTTATGTTTTGTATCTGTATTTTCTAATTTAGATAATAAATATGCATGGCTTTCAAATTGTTTTCTTAAAAAATGAAAGGAGGGGCACCTGGGTAGCTCAGTCGGTTAAGGGTCCGACTTCAGCTCAGGTCATGATCTCACGGTCCATGATTTCAAGCTCTGCATTGGGCTCTGTGCTGACACCTCGGAGTCTGGATCCTGCTTCAGATTCTGTCTCCCTCTCTCTCTGCCCCTCCCCCGCTCATGCTCTGTTTCTCTCTCTCAAAAATAAATAAGCATTAAAAACAAATGAAAGGACATTCACCTTATTATTGAGTCAAATCTGACTCTGTACGCTTTCAACCTATTGGTCTTAATTCTCTCCTCTGGAGTTTCATACTAGACCCTAAACGTGTCCACCTTCTCATGAAGAGGCAAAGCAAAAGGAAAGGAGAAGAATCTAAATCTTTTTGCCCTTCCACTAAAATTTTTCTGAAAATTATTGCCACATAGTAAAGAAACATGACTTCCTTAGCATGACATGCTAATTTTTAAAGAATTTTTTAGAGTGGTTTTAGGTTCACAGCAAAACTGAGAGACAGGTATAAAGATTTCCCATATACTCCAGCCTCCACATGTGTATAATTTCCCCCACTATCAATATCCGGCACCAGAGTGGTACATTTATTACAACTGATGAACCTACACTGACACATCATAATCAGCCAAAGTCCAGAGTTTTACTTTAGGGTTCACTCTTGGTGTTGCAAATTTTATGCATAAATGTGTAATGACATGTATCCATTGTGATAGTATCATGCAGAGTGGTTTCACTGTCCTAACATCCTCTATTTATTCCTCCTGCCCCAACTCCTAGCAACCACTGATCTTTTTATTGTGTCCATAGTTTTGCCTTTTCCAGAATGTCCTACAATTGGAATCATACAGTGTGTAACCTTTTCTGGTGGCCTCTTTCACTTGGTAATATGCATCTAGGTTTTTTTTCCATGGCTTTTCACAGCTTGACAGTTCATTTCCTTTTAAAAATGTTTTAAAAATCTTTTAATGTTTATTTTATATCTTGAGAGAGACAGACAGACAGACAGAGAGACAGACAGACAGAGAGAGACAGAGTACAAGCAGGGGAGGCGCAGAGATAGAGGGAGTCACAGAATCCGAAGCAGGCTCCAGGCTCTGAGCTGTCAGCACACAGCCTGACACGGGGCTTGAACCCACGAACCGTGAGATTATGACCTGAGCTGAAGTTGGACACTCAACCAACTGAGCCACCCAGGCACCCCAAGTTCATTTCTTTTTAGCACTGAATAATATTCCATTGTCTGGATGTGCCACAGAGGAATGAATTTATCCATTCATCTACTAAAGGACATTTTTGTTGGTTGTTTCCAAGTTTTGGCAATTACGAATAAAATTGCTATAAATATATGTGTTCAGATTTCTGTGTGAACATAAGTTTTCAACTTCTTTGGGTAAATATCAAGGATACTGATTACTGGATCATATGGTAAGAGTATGTTCAGTTTTATAAGAAACCTCCAGACTGTCTTCCAAAGTAGCTGTACCATTTTGCATTCCTACCAGCAATGAATGAGAGTTCCTGTTGCCCTATATCCCCACCAGCATTTGGGGCTCTCAATGTTCCAAATGTCGGCCATTCTAATAGGTGCATAATGGAATCACAATGTTGCATTTTTCTGAGGATATATGATGTAGATAGAACGTGTTTATTTACCATCTGTATATCTTCTTTGGTGAGGGGTCTGTTAAGATCTTTGGCCCATTTTTTAATTGGGTTGTTTGTTTTCCTATTGTTGAGTTTTAAAAGTTATTTGTATATTTTAGGTAACAGTCCTGTATCAGATGTGTCTTTTGCAAATATATATTTTCTCCCACTCCGTGACTTGTCTTCTCATTCTTTTCAGACGTGCGAATCTTTTAACCCAACATTCATATCCAGTCTCATTTTACTGAGATGCAACAAACATTGTTGAACTCTGGTCTGTCACTTTCCCAGTTCCTAACTTATAATAGGGGCTCAAATAATTATTAAATAGGATATAAATATGGATTGTAAATTATGCCAATGCTATTACTTGTTGGAGAAAAAGTTCCTAAAAGAGGCTCGGTCACCCCAATAAAGATTTTAAAAAGACAGTAGATTCATATTAACATAGGTAGAGGAGACTATAAGAAACACCACCCCAGAGATGCCTTGGTAGCTCAGTCGGTTAAGCATCCAGCTTCGGCTTGGGTCATGATCTCACAGTTCGTGGGTTCGAGCCAGCACGTTGAGCTCTGTGCTGACAGCTCGGAGCCTGGAACCTGCTTCGGATTCTGTTGAGAAGAAAAGCTAATAAAAACAAGATAAAAGGGGCCAGCCAGATGTCTGAAGCTGGATACTCCCCTGCATACTTTTGGCTTCTGCAATCTTGTTTGCCTCCTGTGTCCATGAACTGCGCAGATAGCACCACTGATAAGTGCCCCCTCCCCTTTGTCTTTTGTCTCTCAACCTGCTACCATCCCAGCCATAATAACAGGCTGATGCCAAGGTTCAGGGCTCAGCCTTTGGAGGTGACTCTGCTGGGCCGGGACCAGTGCGCAGTAAATAGTCTTTTCCTGATTCCCCAAGTGTGCGTGGCTTGTCTCTTCCTGGGCACCAAGTATTTGCTGTCACACTGTGTCTCCCTCTCTCTCTGCCCCTGTTTGTGCTCTATCTCTCAAAATAAATAAACACTAAAAAAATTTTTTTTTAAAAGAAAGAAACACTACGCCAAACAGTCCTCACTCAGATCATTCAAAAAGCTGCATAGAACAAGCACCCAGTCCAAAGAGGAAACTCAATTAGCATCTACCTGGGTCTGAGTAGATTGGCTCATAATGCTGGGGATTTCGAGCTTGAAAGCAGAAGTCATTATGTTTTTGTATATTAGTGAAAAGGAACCATTATTTCCTCCAGAAAACTGCTATTCCTCTTGTATTCCCTATTGACAGAGTTTAGAGCAGTGTTCTCATCCCTGGATGCACATTCGAAACACCCGGGGGCTTTTTTAAAAATGCCAAAGCTCGAAAGCACACACAAAATATAAGTTCCTAGTTCTTGGGAATCTGCCTATTTCATATTTGCTGAATCTGTTTTTTTAAGGCATGACTGCAGGTAGCCTGGAAAATCAGCTGTGACAAGAGAACTGAAGATCTGCAGGAAGTCAGAACAAGTGTGGTTAAAATTCTAGAATCTCATTTTAGAATATCAATACAACCTTCCTTTCTGTCTCTGTCTCAAAAATTTGATATGCATTTCGTAAAAAGTAAATAAAAGTCCATTCATATTTTAATCCTATAACTTACCTCATCAATGAGACTTGATTCAAAATACTGATAGGCAATACTGAGTGCAAGCTTTAGCCATATTTTATATTCCAAGGATGGCCAGAAGACATCAAAGCCTTCATACAAATCCTCCAGGGAGATAAAGCAGGCCTGAAACCACAAGATATCAAGCAGCAAGCTTGATTCACAACTAAATTATAAGGCCATCAGAAGACAAGGTGCCTATAGATTTAATCTTCACGTGACCCCTTACAAAAACCATCAACTCTAGTAAAATTATGATACTCTGCCATTTAAAAGCATTGTACTGTGGGGAAATTGTTTGCTATATGTAAGATGATAAAATTTACAGTTCAATTAAAGCATACACTTAGTGATAAGCCAGGAAAATATATACCAGTCAATAGCTATGGTAAAGGATACGGCTCATGAGCCCAAGATTCAGGAAGTAAGCCACATAAACTTATCTATTTTACTGCCACAGTAGGTGAAGTGGGCTCAAAAGAGGACTCCTGCTGCCTCAATTTTGACCTCAGACTTCTAGTTGGGTTTTTCTTTCCAGCTTGTCTCTTGGCTCAGGCTGAAGGCCTTGGGGACAAAGCATCCTTAGTTGGGAATGAAACTACCCCCTCAAACAATAGGAACTGCTCTGAGCCAGCAAGACCCCACCTGTGATTAACTCTAAGACAGTGATGGATTTGACCTTCACTGTCCACCTGCTCACACCCATCCACCTTTGCCCCACATTTTCCTTATATAAACCCAGAAGTATTTCAGCACATTGGAGATCATCTTTGAGCTGCTAATCCACTATCTTCCTGGTGTTGGCCTCACTGAAATAAATTTTTTTCTTGTTTCACCATCCCTCATGTCTCTCTGCCTTTGGATTTTGTCAGCAGTGGGTGGTGGAACCTGACTTGGGGCCCCACTCTGGGTGCTCTTGTACCCCTGCATGTTGGCTATAGACTGATTCACAGGATTTGTTTCCAGAGGCCAACTGCTTACCTGAATATGGAAGACTGCTCTTTAAGAATTCAAGCTACATGGACTTCAGTGACTTCACTTCAACCTTGTGACTAAATTCATGCCTCCTGTCCTCTTCCAGAAACTAAATGGTATGAAACTGATAAAGCAACATTCCCTTCTGTCCCACACACCCCTAAGACTCTGGACCCTGCCCCTCCCAAAGCTGAAGCTAAAGCAAAGGCTCTGAAGGCCAAGAAAGCAGTGCTGAAAGGCGTCCACAGTCATAAAAAAAAGATCTGCACGTCACCTACATTCCGACGGCCCAAGACACTGCATCTCTGAAGGCAGCCCAAATATCCTTGAAAGAGCGCCCCCAGAAGAAACAAGCTTGACCACTATGCCATCATCAAGTTCCCCCTGACTACCAAGTCAGCCATGAAGAAAATAGAAGACAACAACACTCTTGTGTTCATTGTGGATGTCAAGGCCAACAAGCACCAGATCAAACAGGCCATGAAGAAGCTCTATGACATTGATGTGGCCAAGGTCAACACTCTGATCAGGCCCGATGGAGAAAAGAAAGCATATGTTCAACTGGCTCCTGAGTATGATGCTTTGGATGTTGCCAACAAAATTGGGATCATCTAAACTGAGTCTGGCTGGCTAAATCTAGATCTAAATTTTTTCATCATAAAAAAAATAATAATAGTACATAAATAACAATAAAAAAAAACAATTAGGGGCACCTGGGTGGCTCAGTTAGTTAAGCAGCCAACTTTGGCTCAGGTCATGATCTCACGATTTGTGAGTTCAAGCCCCACATCGGGCTCTGTGCTGACAGCTCAGAACCTGGAGCCTGCTTTGGATTCTGTGTCTCCCTCTCTCTCTGCCCCTCCCCCGCTTGTGCTCTGTCTCTCTCTGAAAAATAAATAAACATTAAAAAATTAAAAAAAAAAAACAAGTATTCTTTAAAAATACTACTTTCATAATGGTGGCCATTTATTGAGTGTCTATACATGCCATGCACTTAGACATTTTCCTAATCTTCGTAATGTCAAAGCTAGACATTCTCTCTTTTAATAAACAAGGATACTAAGACACAAAGAGATTAAAATATCTCACTCCAGGTCCCACAGCCAGGATGTGAGACACTAAATCTTTTCTCAGCTAGTCTACACTGCTTCACAATAGCTGGGTAGGTGGCTGCATAAGATAACGGAGCCCAAAGGAAGAAAAGATTCTGGTATTCCTTATTTACTTCAGGAAGAATTAACTAATAGCCCACAATAGACAGAACCAGTTTCTTACCTGTAAAATAGTTTCACAAATGGCAGTATATTCAATTTCACGCTTAAGCAGACAGCTCAGCTCTCCAATGACGTCCCCACTGGTACAGTATTCTGTAAACATGGTTTTGAACTCTCTATCAGACCTTAGGCTACTGTCTATTCCAAAGGTAGGAGGTGAGCTATGCAACTGCAAAGGGAAATACAAAATTAGAAACCCTTCACCAAACCAAGCCACAGGAGCTCCCACTGTTTCTTTCAATTATTAACAATGGAAGGAAAAGATTCTTTTTCTAAAATTAATTAATTAATTAAGTTTTTAATTTACACCCAGGTTAGTTAGCATATAGAGCAACAATGATTTCAGGAGTAGATTCCTTAATGCCCCTTACCCATTTAGCCCATCCCCCCTCCCACCACCCCTCCAGGAAGGAAAAGATTCTTTACTACACTTTCAGGTGTGAAAAAGGAATTAAGGTACCCCCCCCCAAAAAATCACAATTTTCTTTCACATTTCAATTCTCCAAAGGAAGGATCGTTTCTAATCTTAATCTTCACAGATGACCCTATTTACAACTTTTAACTGACTGTTTACAACTTTCTACTGACTTACACCTTCCTTCTATAAAAATCCCACCAAAAGTAGTGATTGCTGTCTGCAACTAACTCAACCAGCCATTTCGAGTCTATTAGAAATTCTTATTATAATGAGCTAGTGCCTCTGGTGGAAGAAGACTAAATCAGACAGCAAGAATTAACATGCCTCCAAATCAAGCCATGATTTCAGCACAACCTAGTCGCCCTTTAAAATGGTTAGTAATTTCCATGGGACATCAACAGAACAAGTTTTTAGGGAGAATACAGACAGGGTGACTGAGTCACTTTAGGAAAAGAACGGATAGGCATGGGTGGGGGAAATAAAAAAGCTGTCAGATTTCAGGAGGAAGCTGCAGGAACCAACCAGAAAGATTACAGAATTTTCCAGAAAGTTGAGCTGTGCACATCAAAGAGGAAGGCTATTTTTCAGGACACAGGAAACAGGGAATGGAGGGTCACTGAAGAAATTGCTAGGAAAATGCCCCCTCCGCCAGTGATCACCATTCAAACTTTTAGAGGCATTCATGCTTCCAAAGGACTTTGACATTTTTCTAATTTAATTTTGAATGCAATTCAAAGGCTCTTTGAGCAGTGAACCCTATCTCGGCTTTTTACCAACCAAGAAAAGAAGATAACATCTATAGGCAGAATTTAAAGATGTCCTTCCAAGATTCCTGTCTCTTTGTTATTCAAGCAAACATTGATCTAGGTAGTGCCTGGGAAGGGACTTTGCAGAAGGAATCAGCAGACTCTAAAGAGAAAATTCTGGATTATGCTGCTGGGTCAATGTAATCATACAAGCCCCAAAAGTAGAAAAGGAAGTAGAGTCAATCAGAGAGATGCAGCATCAAGAGAGGGATTGGCTGTACTTCAGCTCTAAGATGGTGGGGGGGGGGGGGGGGGCGCGGCGTGCAAAGATGGAAGGGAAGTGTGGGAGCTGGAGGTGGATTCCGGCTGATAGTCTGCAAAGAAGCAGGGACGTCTGTCCTCTAGCCATAAGGAACTGGATTCTACCAACAACCTCAATGAATCTGGAAATTGATTCTGCCCTCAGAGTTTCCAGAAGGGAACACTGCCCTACTGACCCTTTGATATTGGCCTTGTGAGATTCAAGCAGAGAAAGCAACTAAGCCCATAGGACTTCTGAACTATGAGATAATCTAAACTGCTAAATTTGTCCTGAGTTGCTATGGCATCGATTAAACACTAATAACATCTCCAGCCCAAATATCGTTGGACTTATACTTTAAGAAGACCTAACTAGCCCAGTCATTGCAGGAAAATTCCTCAAAGGAAAATGTACGTTGCAGCTTTTAAGTGTTTGATTCGACATACTTAATAAATACAGGTAGCAGTGTTCTTTTGTTATGACTCTAATAGGAACATGACACATCTACTGGAAGCAGAATAGAATAATGGCTAAGGACATTACTGAGGCCAACTCTATGGGTTCAAAGCCTTTCTCGACCTGTTACTATGTGCCATTGCAGGGGCAAGCGAATTAATTCTCTGTACATCAGCTTTTTTCTATGAAAAAAAAAAGGTTATTATAAGGATTAATTGTCATAGTATATTGCCATTTTGACCACCCTTTAAAAAATTACAACTAACTTCTTCATCTCTCAATCACCTCTAACATACTGTATATCTAACTGCTTATTTTGTTCATTATCCCATCTCCTTCTATGCCTGTACTAGAAAGTAAACTCTAAGAAGGCAGAGATTTTTGTCTGTTTTGTCAATTCTGTGCCTAGAATGAATAGTGCCACTGTGTGGTGGTAATGAGGTAAATATTTGTTGAATGAATGAATCAATGAATGAATGAAAAGTGCCAGACATTTAATAAGGGCTATATGTGTTAGTTAGTATTATAATATACTTATCATAACAGTTTATTTCCATGATCAATTTTGATATTTTTAAGGTCTGAAATACCCCTTCAAAAAATAGAGAGCCAGATATAGTATGTGTATTATACTAAGGGTTTGTCACTTGTCACCATCATTTAGGATCTAGGAATTATTTGGGCCATAAGCTGGGCTCACCCATGTATTCAGCTACCAGCATTCAGTTTCTAAAGAACTCTTGTCCCCCTCACTCTACTGACCTCTTTCTCTCTCTGGTCACCAAATGCCTCCTACTGGTCGGGTAAAAGTCATATTTTCAAACGTCATCCTATTTGACCTCAGTAAGGATCTGACATTGTGGTCCATCCCATCATTCTTGACTCTCATTTCCTTGAGATAACTAACCACTCCAAGTTGTTTATCAGAGCATCATGGAAAAGACTGCTTCCTCCCAGAATTGCCACAAGGAATAAGCAAAGACTATAAAAACATTTTGTTAAATGAGGAGCACCTTTCAGATGGTGGGTATTATCATTATCTCTCAGCTATAGTGTTCACTCTGAGCAGAAATGGTTTGGTTTAGAAATTATGTTAAAAATATGAAACTTTCCTGGTTCCTAAATTTCCCCTTATGTTAAAATCATATATATTTCAAAGCACATTTTTAGTAAACAATGAATAGTCCCTTACAATTGCCATTCCTGAAATAATTAAGTAGATTCCTTGTGGCATTTCACCTTCTTTACAAATGACATCTCCATAGTCGAAGTAGGCAAGTTTGGCTCTTTCCTGAAAGAAAAATAAAAAAGGAGTCAACACGAAAGTTTCATAGTTTACTTTTCTAAATAGAAATAAGATGTTAAAGCTGAAATGGGTTTCAAGTAGAAAAAAAAAAAAACTCCACAAATTGTATGCTTTGGTTTGTTAATGAATTATAATATGCTAACATGCCTCATCAATTTTATTTTAAAAGAAAGGAACAAGCAAGCAAATTGTAGACTTTGTGATTTGTACCGGGCACAGTGACTGATGGAAACACCCAACAAGTGCTCAGTTGAGTAGATGTTTACAATAAAGTGTAATACTTCTGATAAAGGAGAAAGAAACAGGATGCTCTGGCAAAGTCCAGAAAGGCCACAGGACCCAGTATTGGGTGTCCAGGGAAGACTTTAAAGGGGAAAGAACAGCCAAGCTGAGGCCTGAAGGAAGGGTAACAGATAGGCAGGATACAATGAGTTGAACCCCATTCAGGGCAGAGGATTCGGCATATGCAAAGACCCAGAAGCAAATAGAGTATCTACAGTTGGGGTAACTGTAGAAGATTTGGTATTCTGTGGCCACAGCAGGGTGGGGTGGAGACAGGCTTCACTAGGCATAGTGCCTAGGGTTCCCAACACATTAGGGACTCATGACAGTATTTTCATTTATTTTAAAATCAGAAGGGAATAAAAAAAACTTTTAGGTGGAAGAAATGCTTTAATACTAGAACATTTAATACCAATATATTCATCTTTATACTAACACAGTCATAAAGTATAATTTTTGTACTTTTATATGGGGGAAGAGGCCGACTAAGGCAAAAGTGCCAGGGCCCATGAAAAGTCATAACACAGCCCCAGTAGAGAAAGGACTGGAGAAGTGAGCCAAAGCCAGGTCTTGAAGGGTCTTGTAGGCACATTAAAGAGTTTGGGCTTTTCCCCAAAACCAGAAAGGAGCCATGGAAGGGTTTGTAACAGGGGAATTAGGGTGACAGATCTGCATTTTATAAAGATATATAGGAAACCTATCTCAAATTCATTCATAGTGGTTATCTCTAAATGTGGGGTAAGGAGTGATGAGTTTTCACTTTTTACTTCATGCACTTCATGGATAACTTCACGATTTTTTTAAAAAGGTCACATAAAACCAATTAGCCAGCTTATGTATTATTCAGACCCTTATTTTCTACCATTGACTTCTGGCTTCTCTTTATAGACTATTAGGTTTCTAATTAACCACACTGGCTGGAGAATGAAAGAAGGGAGGAGTAGTTAAAATTAACCATTGTAACTGTGATGGAAACCACACTTGAAATCACAGTCTACCATAAGGGGTGTTATTTTGTTTACCCTGTGGATTTTAGCTAGTTAGCCACACAATCCCTGGGCTGTGTACTCCCAATTCATCACAATTTTTACCCTGGTAAAATTGGATTGAAATGGCTATCAAGACCCAACATATTAAGGAAAGGGGCCACATAGAGTAACAGAAGTCTGTAAGGGGATAGAGAGGGTCCAACAGCCTTGCAGAGGCATGGTAAGTCAAGGATGGGAAGGAGGTTACGTTGTGGTGACAGAGTCACCTCAGGTGTCTATGAATCATTAATCTATAGAGTTAGCTTCTTCTCATTGGTTTTGGCATTCCTCCCCTGGGTGGTCAGTTAATTACACTTGTGAAAATTATTACCTACAAAGAACAAAATTCTAATTGTATCTTAAATTGGATTTTAACAAAACTAAGGAGAATGCAAATTATAAGAAACACTTTAGAGACACCTGCTTCCCAGTCCAAGTCCATCACCAACCTCCCACACGCATTTATTTGCAATCTATTTTTCAAACTACCCACTACAGCCCTTGGCCATCACATCAGGTTTCTTCCTCCTTATTGCAGCCACACTTGTGCTCCCCAAAGCAGAACATCAGATCCAAGCTAAGCCAGTTGGACTTCTTTCTCAAGAATTGGAACTGAGAGACAACGAGCCTGGGAATTGAGAACTGAGCCATGATATCCAAGTGCTAGAAGAAGGGTCCACAAATTCCCACCACTGATATTACTAAACTGGCCTGAATCCCACCCTGCCCATGGTTAGTTAGCTAACTATTTCTTAGTAGCTTCTATATACCACCACCTTGTCTTTTCAGTCAACTTCCCCTTTGCTTAAACTAATTCAAGTAAGCTATTGTTACTTTTTTTTAATTAAAAAAATTTTTTTTTAAATTTTTGAGAGGCAGAGAGCATGAGCAAGAGGGGCAGAGAGAGAGAGAGAGAGACACAGAGTCCAAAGCAGGCTCCAGGCTCTGAGCTGTCAGCACAGAGCCCAACACAGGGCTAGAAGTCGTAAGCCAAAAGATCATGACCTAAGCCAAAGCTGGACGCCCAACTGAATGAGCCATCCAGGTGCCCCTAGCTCTTGTTACTTTCAACCAAAGGAGTCTTAATTCAGTACATTTGAAATCAATTCAGAAGAAAAATTCAAAAATTTCTGATAGGAAGAAAACATTGGTATAGCAAGAAAGGAATCAGATATTCAAAGCTCAGTAGAACTTCATTATGATTGCTATCTTTCTAGAAAACAAGGAAAATGTCCTCATTGTGGACAAACAGATGCCTTACTACGTGCCTAGATCACAAAATATGGTACAACCAAATTTATGGTAAAACAAATGCCATTCTTTCTCACAGAGTCTTCCTGATTCTAAAAATCTAACAGAGGTTGTAACAGGTTGATGAAAAAGCTATAAATCTTATAATTTATACTATAGCCATTTAAAACTAGAACCACAAACTAGTGGTCTATGGGTCACATCCAATACAACGATGTTTTTTGTTTGGCCTGCGGGATATTTTTAAATTTTTAATGTGTGCCAAATTTTTAAAATTTGGAAATTTCACATAAAAATTCAGATCTAAAAAATCTGACCTCCACATTATTAAATCTAATAGTCAATTTCTAATCTTCTTCTTATTTGATCTCAGCCTCATTTGACATGGTTGCTTATTTTCCCCTTTATGAAATACTTTTTCACTTGGCTTCTGGAACACCACTCTCTTTTAGTTTTCCTCCCACATGATGGATTACTCCTCAATTCTTCCCCCCGCCCCCAGTTTTATTGAGATGTAATTGACATACAGCCCTGTTCCGGTTTAAGGAATACCACATAATGACTTGACATACATATATTATGAAACGATTACCACAAGTTTAGTTAACATCCATTACCTCATCTAGTTACAAAAACAATTTTTTCCTTGTGATGAGAACTTTTAGGATTTAATCTCTTAGCAACTTTCAAATATACCATGCAGCAATGCTAATACCTATGGTCATCATGTTGTATAGCACATTCCTAGTACTTGTTTATAACTTAGAAGTTTGTACCCTTTGACTATCTTCCTTCCATTTTCCCTCCCCCTATCCTCTGCCTCTGGTAACCACAAATCTCATCTCTTTCCTATCCGTTTTGCCAATTCCTCGTCATTTCCACTCTAAATGTTGGATAGCCCAGGACTCAATCCTTGGATGTCCATAATAATTCCTTAACTTATCTCATCAAGTCTCCATATATTAAATACTATCTCTATGCTGAAAACTCCAAAATACCTATCTCCCGTTTGGCCTGCCACCTGAATTCCAGTCATGTATCTTACCGTCTACTCAACATCTCCATTTGGATGTCTCAACACTTTCTCAAATTTAACTCATTCAGAATCAAACTCCTGTGCCCTCCATATAAATCTTCTCTTCTGCACTTAAGTCAACAGGAACTCCATTCCTGTTTTCAGACTAAAATCCCAGAAGTCATCCTCTCTAACATTCCTTCCATCAGCACCTATCAGCTCTACCTTCCAAAACACATCAAGAGTCTGACCACTCGTCACTTTCATTAATCCAAACCACCATCACTCTTGCTTCTGGCTTTCCCTTGACCCCTTACCAACCTATTCTCAACATAGCGGTAAGGTGGTCATTTTTTTTTAAGTTTATTTATTTGTTTTGAGAGAGAGAAAGAATACACACATGTGTACACACACATGCAAACCAGGGAGGGTCAGAGAGAGGGAGAGAGAGAGAATCCCAAGCAGGCTCCACACAGTCAGTGCATGAGGTCATGACCTGAGCCAAAATCAAGAGTCAGACACTTAACTGACTGAGCCACCCAGACATCCCCAAGGTGGTCATTTTGAAATATACCACATCTCTGTTCAAAACCTTCTCTTAAGTTTTCATTGAATTCAGAGTAAAAGCCAAACCCCTTACAATGGCCTGCAGAGTTGTGCAAACTCAGGCTCCATTACTTCTCCAACTTCACCTGGTCCTGCCATCACTGCTTCTGCCACAAGGGCTCTGGGGATGTTCCTTGAACACACTGAGCACACTCCGCACCAGGGCACTGCACTTGCCTGGAATGTTCTCCTCCCAGATATCTGCACGGCATGCAGATCCCACTTCAAATGTCACCTTGTTAGAGCAGCCTTCCCTGACCACCTCATATAAAATAGCTCCCCAACTATATTCTCTTTTCTCACTTTTTCTCCATAGCATTGATAGATCATCTAATAGACTATGTATTTGTGTGTTTATGTGTTTATTGTTTAGCTCTAGGCGTATAATATAAAGTCCAGGAAAGCAGGGACTTCATTTGCTTTATTCACTGGCATATCCCCAAACCTAGAACCGCCTCTGGCACAGGGAGAAGATTCAATAAATATTTCTTGTAAGAGTCTAAATTTCCATAACAGTTGACTTTAGACAGAGCATGAACTCTGGAATATACCACAGTTTTTGCTGTTCCCTATAATACTATACAGCTTCTTTTACTTTTATATTATCTACCTTGCCTGTATAGTAATTTAAACTTGAAACCCTTGCTCTAAAAAAAAGTAGAAAACTGGAAAACTGGGTTTTGCTGGGCCTCCATTTTGGCTTACGCTTCATCAGCCATCATAGGATTCTTGCCTTGGATATACTTTTTGTTAATCTTGCTTTAGGGAGTGGAAAGTAATTATCATCAAAAGTGACCCAGAATAGAAGACAGAATCTTTACCTTGAAGAACTCAATGAGAACATCTTTATTTTCCAGCCAAACAATATTATGAAGATATTTGTCAGGAGTTGGTGGCGGGATTGCCATTGGAAAGTCATTCAGTGCCTTTATTTTCCTAAGAAGTACCTGAAAACAGTCAAAATAATGGTGATCAGATCCTATAGCAGAAAAGAGATTTATGTAAAAATTAAGGAAATCTTTAAACACTATTGTTATGTAAATTTATTTTAATTTTGACTCATACTTTCTCTCACCCTATTTAAATTATCCTCTAACCTTTTTTGTCCCTATTCTTCCCTTAACTCATTGAATTTATGAATTGATATATATATATTTTTAATGTTTATTTTTTTAAAATTTTTTTAACGTTTATTTATTTTTGAGACAGAGAGGGACAGAGCATGAACGGGGGCGGGGCAGAGAGAGAGGGAGACACAGAATGGGAAGCAGGCTCCAGGCTCTGAGCCATCAGCCCAGAGCCTGATGCGGGGCTCGAACTCACATACCGCGAGATCGTGACCTGAGCCGAAGTCGGACGCTCAACCGACTGAGCCACCCAGGCGCCCCTATGAATTGATATATTAGCTCATATTGAATTTATTATCTTTATAATCCAGTTAACACTGTAGCCCACTGTGTTAATTTCAGATCATCTAAACTTCTCAGTTTGGGGCACCTGGATGGTTCAGGCGGGTGAGCATCCAACTCTTGATTTTGGCTCAGGTGATCCTACATGGTATTGAACCCCACGTCAGGCTCCACACTGAGTGTAGAGCCTGCTTGAGGTTTTCTCTCTCTCCCTCTGCCCTGCTTCTCCACTCACACACTCTCTCTCTCTAAAATAAAAAAATAAAATAAACTTCACAGTTGACTACTGTACAATTTAATGCCACATTTCCTCAAATCTTTCTTCTATGTATTATTTGCTTCCCTAAATTCTTCTAATTTTGAAAGACATTTTCAGTTTTATGGGCTCTCAGAAACCTTCTCTTGGCTTCCCACACCAGGTAAGAGATAATCACTTGATTGACTGGATGAATAAAGGATTAAATCAAAGAACGAGAAAGAGCCAGTGGACTTTGGGGTCATTGTTGTATTAAGTATCCAATCTCCCCAAGAGTCCATAACACATAGTAGGTATTCAACATGTATTTACTCAATTAAATTGAATTAGCTAGGTAATTCCTTATGACTAGCTCCTTATGACTTAGAAGATAATTATATCTCTTTGGCTGACACTTAGGCAATTAATAGGCATTCAATAAGTAATTGTTGAATGATTGATTTACCCATTACCTTTCTAAACAAACCTATAGAAAAAAATAGCCTCTCTCCTTATAAGGGCTATTATTTATTTATTTTAATTAATGAATATCAATAATTCAATTGAAACTTATATAATCTTCAACTGGTAAATGAAAAGAATAGAATACAAACCACAGCATGTGTAGAGGTATATACAACTTGAAGGATACTGTAAAGTAGCCCTTTTCTTCCCTCTGTCAGACACTAAGAAGAAATCATATAACCCATTTTGTCCTTTGCCATAATATTAGCCTAAAGAGATAGAGCCTCAGAGGGGAAAGCTGGCCTGTCCCACACCCATTTCTCTTTGGGAATCATGGAGAGGGGACTATGTCCAGGGAATGACCAGAAGCACAGTGCATGTGACCCTTGGCTGGGAGCTGCCAGTGACAAGGAAAAGCATATGATACCCAGAAGCAGCTTATCAGTGGTCAACACAGACAGAAGGTAGGACTAGAACTTCCATATTTCTGCTTTCTGTTAGGAAACTGATAGGTTCTTGCAGAGGATAGGAAGAACAATCATATTTGCACAAATACACAGTCTAGATGGTGGATGTGATAGAGTGATAGCATTAAATATTAAATATGTTTTTCTGTCATATGTTCCTATTTTTTTTTTTTTTTTGCAAATACATTTATCATTTTTCAAAAGTCCATTTATCAGCTAACCAATTATGGTGTCTTCCTGGGTCCTCCTCTCTCAGAACTGCACCCCCAGACTCCCACCAACACACACACGTGCGCGCGCACACACAAACACACACACACACACACACACACGCAAGCTGATCCTTTCCCTACCATGTTAACGTTATGTGACTCCCACCTCCCTTGTCACAGCTGCCTAGCCTGGGCAGTACACATTCCACCAGTGGATAGACAAGCAGAAAAATCTAATGAGTTTGTAGAGGGAGCCAAAAGAAGAGGCCGCAGAGGGCAACCCTCACAGGAAACGGAGAACCCGGAAAGCTTTCCAGGTCCACAGTCAGGTCCCTTCCTCAGGCATGGCCATATGGTCTGGCTACCATGGGTTTGGTTAGGCACTCTTATGTCTTTATAATAAACTCCCCAGCCCCATTTCTTGGCAAGGTCTAGCTCAAGTTGGTTTCTGTTACTTGCAACCAAATAGTTTTGACATGGTGTATACCAGGTAGCACTGGCACTAACTGCCACTGGCATTAACAAAGGCTCCAGGCAAATTACAGCTAACACCCGATTTAATCTCCCTCACTCCTTACATTCTGCTCAAGTAACAATGCAGCCTCGGGTGTTGGGCTCATGGAATCAAGCAACATGGATAATTGCTTTATTACCTTATTCATCACGATGCCCTCATGTTTATCAATAATGCCTCTTGACCAAAGGAAGGTGAGGTTTTTCAGAGCTTTAGCAATCACGTTCCGGATTGCCTGCCTAGTCTTCAAAGCAATGACAACATCACGACCCTCGTGCTCTATGAGTCCTGAAGCAAATAAAACCGTCAGTAAGCATATAATGCCATAACCACGATAATAACTAATATCTGTGTAATAGTTTGTAATTTCCAAAGTGCTTACACAATACCCTTTTATTCCTGCTTCATACAGAACATGCGAGGCCGGTAGGACTAGAGCTATTTTCATCTGCATTTTATGGATGAGAACATTGAAAACTGGCGTCCCCCACCAGCTAGGAGAGAATCACTCTCTCCTCTTTATTCCTATGGCATGTCTACATATCTCCATTATGGAACCTACTATAGTGTGGGATTTTGGTCCTTACTTATTTGATCCTTCACATCATATAACTTTTGTTGGGTGAACGCGTAAATGGCTTCATGAAAGGGACCCCTGGCTTCAGCTGGTGGAGATTTCTGAGATCAAATGGCATAGCTTTTCCTCTTTAATGAACACAGAAAGTCATGACCTGGACTGGAAGACATGGCGAAAACAGCGTCTCTTTCATCTTTGTCATCTTGACATTAAGCAAAATGCCTGACATCCGGGGCGCCTGAGTGGTTCAGTCAGTTAAGCATCGGATTTTGGCTCAAGTCATAACCTCACAGTCCGTGAGTTTGAGCCCTGTATCGGGCTCTGTGCTGACAGCTCAGAGCCTGGAGCCTGCTTTGGATTCTGTGTCTCCCTCTCTCTCTGCCCCTACCCCACTCTCTCTCCCTCTCTCTCTCTGCCCCTACCCCACTCTCTCTCCCTCTCTCTCTCTCTCAAAAATAAACATAAAAAAATTTTTTTTTAATGCCTGACATCTGGAAGGTACTCAAACTTTTTTTTTTAAGTTTATGTATATTTTTTTGAGAGAGAGAGAGAGAGAGAGAGAGAGCGCATGCATGAGTTGGGGAAGGGCAGAGAGGGTGGTAGACAGAGAATCCCAAGCTGGCTCTGCGCTGTCAGCATGGAATCTGACGCAGGGCTGGAACTCCCGAACGGTGAGATCATGACCTGAGCTGAAATTAAGAGTCAGACTCTCAATCCCCTGAGCCACCCAAGGTTGCTACTCAAACTTTTTTTTGAACGGCAATGAGCTGGCCGCTAAAATGAAGGATAGTGTGATCACGAACAGATTT
The DNA here is from genome assembly GCF_014898765.1 of Herpailurus yagouaroundi. Lineage (NCBI taxonomy): Eukaryota > Metazoa > Chordata > Mammalia > Carnivora > Felidae > Herpailurus > Herpailurus yagouaroundi. The sequence continues at coordinate 134,810 of NW_024412436.1, read as the reverse complement.
CGGTGTCAGGTGCACCTGGGCTTGAGATCTAGCTCAGCACTTACCACCCACATGCCTTGAGCCACATTAAACTTTCTAAACCTCAGCTTTATTATCTATAAAGTGAAGACAGTAATAGTATTTGCCTCTTGGAATAATTACAAGGATTAAATGAGATAATGCACATAAAGCTGATAACACAGTTCCTGACATAATTAGCATTCAATAATCAGTTGCAGTAACCATGTGGGAACAGGCATTCCCTTTTACAGGACTGAATCAAGAAAACTTTGTAATATTCCATATGAATCTAAAGCATAATATGAGATAGCAGCTCCTACACCCCTAATCTTTAAAAGTACAGAAATAGGGGCACCTGGGTGGCTCAGTCGGTTAAGCATCCAAGTTTGGCTCAGGTCATGATCTCATGGTTCGTGGGTTTGAGCCCTGCATCGGGCTCTGTGTTGACAGAGCCTAGAGCCTGCTTCGGATTCTCTCTGCCCCTCCCCTGCTCACGCTCTGTCTATCTCTCAAAAATAAACATTAAAAAATAAGTAAATAAAAGCACAGAAATAAAAATCTATCTCTATATGTAAAGGCAACAATGGGTCCTGGGTTATCTGAGACAGTGCCGAAATATTCTGACCTATTGTCTCCAAATTCACAATGTCATTCATTAGGCCATGTTCTTCTAATTTTGATTTGGAAAGTATGATCCTCATAAATCCATTTGGCATCTTACAATGTGGCTATGAATACAAAGTGATTTTACTTCATCTCTTTTATAGTAACATCCGTTTATCAAGAACCTACTATATGCCAGGGCTCTCTCCCAGATACTTTGGCACACACTCACAGCCTGCCCCACAGCCTTATGAGGAGAGCAGACCCAAGAAGCTTTGTATAAAACCCTAGGGCTCCTGCTGTGTGCTTCAACTCAAGCAGAGAGACTAGAAATGTCAAGAGATTGTAGCCCCACATTCCTGAGTATGCTTGTAAGCAAAGTAAAACAAAACAAAGCACCCTTTGTCAAATGTAATCACCTTGTGTCTTTTTCTGACAGCCTTAAGGAATCTGCCATCTTAATCCACTCTCCACACCCTTCATTCTTTCCTCTACACTCCCATGGCCAGTACAAGACCTTCTCTAACTTTCTGCAATTATCTATTGATATTCTCATACCTTCCGCCTGGCTCTGCATTTTTGGCACACCTGGCCTACTGCCTGCATTCAGTAAATGCTCACTGGATGAATAAATGAGTAATCGAAGATGAGTATGAACTTGGCTTCCCGTGGCCAAATTATGGGATAATAGTGTGTGATTTCAGGAAATCAGATACTCCAACTACTTACCTAGTTCTTTGATGGCATCTCGTTTGTTGGTTTCCAAAATTTCATATAATTTCTGTAAGAAGTTAAGAACGACATTAATTTCTTATTATGCCAAGTGCATGTCTGCCTTTAAAATCTGAGAAGAAGAAACCCCACTTAGTTTGTGACTTGGGGAAGATGTTTAGCTCAAGTCTTCCCTCTGTGCCAAGTCTGCCGCTCTCCCCATGCTCCTCCTCATATTACAACAAATACAATGCAGTCAGTAGCTTACATAGCTACTGGACCTAGCATTTCGCAGAAAAGATTAGTGTGTTTAAATGTTTATTTATTTTTGAGAGAGAGAGAGAGACAGAGAGAGAGCGCAAGTGGGGAGAGGGCAGAGAGAGAGAGGGAGAGAGAGAGAATCCCAAGCAGGCTCAGCACTGGCAGCACAAAGTCTGACATGGGACTCAAACTCACAAACCAAGAGATCACGACCTGAGCGGAAATCAAGAGTCAGATGCTTAAGTGACTGAGCCACCCAGGTGCCCCAGGAAAGGTTGGCGTGTATTCCACTCTGCACCAAGGAGAATTCTCACAGATAGCGCTCCGGTTTGGGATAGCCAACTGAGCAGCTGTTTGGACAGCCTGTCTATCGGGAGCACAAGACCAAGTAGAATAATGAGAAACTATGGCTTTTGTTAGTTGATGTTTCCTACAGAGAACTCCTGACATACCTAGGAAATAGCTCTACTCCAAGGGTTAACCATGGTGAAGCTCTGTTCAATCATACAATAGGTCTTGGTCAAATGCCTGCCATGTCCCCGCTACTGCTCTTCGTGGAGCTTATTCTCCACCTTTAATCTTTCTGGAGCTTGCACTTGGCCACACAACAGCCCCGGGATCACACAACTAACAATTCCCCAGGATTGTCAGGCATAGATGACTGAAACTCTGTGCCCAAATAACATGTGGCATAGTGCTATTTACAGGGAACAGTAGCTAACACGGTGCTATTTACTGGCTTATTATAAAGTTTAAGTAGCTGAAGTTAAGTTTCATGGTTGTTGTTGTTGTTTTGGTTTAGAAAAATCACATGTAAGAAATCTCTCATTTTGAATATAAGAACGAGGTATACAATTTTTATTAAGTTGTTTCTTCTCACTTGAAAACATTGAATCAATATTGGGAAGGTGCCAAATTAATAGCTGGCACCCACAAACCATGGTCCCACCCTGCTTGCACAGGTGCACAACCCCCTTCAAACCAAACTGGCTCCATAGCAACTCTGTAAAAATGCCAGAGAATGACCTGCGCGAGACAGCATAGGAACCGACGCCTACCTACAAATAGAATATAATCACTTAAGGCTGGGCACATGTGACTCCTCTAAACGTGAGCTGTCACTGGTCAGTTTTTGAACCGCAACACTTTTAGAATACACACGAGTTTGATACCTAAATATCTCAAAAAATATTTAAATCTGTACTGAGGTCGCCTTTAAAAATTCCAAAGGAGAATTTGTTTCATCTCTTACACTTCGAGGCCACGGCCCCCAAATCTCTGCCTTCTCCCCAACTCCTCAAAACGCATTACCTCCCACCACCGGCAGCTGTTTTTCTTCTCCCCTATTCCTGTTTCTGAAATCTTTTCTCCTATGAAGAGCTCTATCTTCTTTCTATTATAGATCAATCTAGACTTTCCATAGTTCTTTTAATTGTCTTATCTAATATTCGAAGTAAATCAACAAGGTAGGATTCTATTGCACATTTGATCCAACGATCAATAATTCTTTGATAAATCTAGATAATTGTTCTCTAGCTTATCTATAAAGATGTCATGAAAGATGTTAGATGCCTTGCTAAAATTCAGCTATTCTAGAGTGTTCCCTGATTATAAAAGAAAATCTTAAATTCTGAAGATATTTAACAACCAATCTTTTTATGTATTTTAGAAATTAAAATTAAAATATTAAGGTAGGTATCTTCACAGCCTATTTTCCTCTCCTGAATTTCATTCAGAAAAAGCCTCTCTTTATTGGCTGAGGGCCTGAGGTAAATAACAGTCATCACAAAAAATTAGGCACAACAAGCAGAAGACGTAACCCCCAGGCCATCCCTGATTTTATGTACACACACAAATCATTAGATCTAGGTCCTCAGTAATTAGGATTTAAATTCATTGTCAGGTTACAAATCAAGAGTCTCACTTAGGCTGAGAAAATACTACCAAAAGTCACCAAACACTGGGCAGAGGAAAACAGAATGAAAGACAAGCACCAAGCATGACAAATATAAGAATGAACCTCAACGAAGGAGAACTACTACAGGAAACAACAGCAACAACAAAATTTAAATAAAGAGATTCAAGGGAATATCACATTTGTTTAAAAAAAATAAAGGAACTAGTTTCAATGAGAAGAAGCAATCACAGTACGTGGAGATAAGTAAGCGTTCAGTCAAGAAAAGAAAGAGAATGTAATAGATGGGCTGAATAGCAGAATACACATAGCTACAGACTAAATTCGGAACATGGAAAATCAAGCTGGGTGGGGGGTTCTCACTGCAAAGAGGAAAGAGTAGGAAGTTATGAGAAAACATGAAACAAGGACTAAATCCAGAAATTCAAAACTGTGTTTAAAAGTGTGCTGGGCGCCTGGGTGGCTCAGTCGGTTGAACGTCTGACTCTTGATTTCAGCTCAGGTCATGACCCCAGGGTTGTGGGATCGAGCCTGGTGTAGGGCTCCACGCTGAGGATGGAGCCTGCTTGAGATCTCCTTCTGCTCCTCTCCCTGCTCACACTCTCTCTTTCGAAAAAGAAAAAAAAAAAATTAATCTTTTAAATAAATTTTAAGGTTGCTGAAGGAGAAAATAGAAACAGGGGAGGGAACAATCAAAGAGGTGATGGAAGGAAGATGGCAATCTTCTAATTATGAAAACTCCACCAAGTGCTGTGTGGGATCACGTTTTTACATTTATTTTTATTTTTTTACTTTAAAAAAAATTTAACTGATCTCTACACCCAGCATGGGGCTCCAACTCACAACCCCGAGATCAAGAGTCACATGCTCTTCCGACTGAGCCAGCAGCCAGGCACCTCAATAACTTTTTTTTTAATTACATCTAGACACATTCTGGTGAAATTTCAGAACTCCAAGGAGAAAATCCCAGAAGCCTCTAAACGAAGAGAAAAAAGTCACCTACAAAAGCACAAGTAAAGTCAGACTTGTACCAGCAATGCTAAAGACGGATGGCGATATCTTCAAGAAAATAGCTTTGGAGTCCATAATTCTAAGAGCAAAATACAAAGATTTTTGCATACTGAAGCCCATACATCACCTATGGAAAAAATTACTTATGGGCATAATCTAGCATGATGAAAGGAAAGCAAAAAGGAGGCTCGCGTGGGACTCCAGAAAGAGTGGCTAAGGAATCCATAAGCAAAATAAAAGAGGAAGATAGTTAAAAAAATTTTTTTTAATTAACCATTTGACTGTTTCACTCAAAAGAGTATCTTTTAAGTAGTAGATGTTTAATGATATTGATCATATTTCCTTTGTTATGGGTTGAATCCAATGGTAGTTTCTACAGTGAATAATATTTATAAATAATTATAACAAAGTAAAGGTTGTTTTTTTGGTTTTCCATGTATAGAGTCATTTCTTGAAAAGAATGAAGACTTAATTATACTTACAGAATAGAATGTAAATGTTATAAACCTTTTCTCTGTAAAAATAATGGCTCCAAAAATTTAAGACAGGGAGAAAAACAAAAGGCTAAAGCAATGTCTTAATCTCCTTATACTTCACGGCAGAGAGTCAATAAAGTCTGTTTAGAGATAATGAATCAAGAGTTAAATACATGTGCATATTATTAAAATTATCGTGGCAAGCAGTAGAGGAATTAACACGAGAACGGTTAGTACAGGGCTGTCTCTGGGAAGTGGGGCGCAGGGAGGGATACTTGCATTTCTCACATTTTATTATTTTCAAGTTGTAAAATTATGCATGATGATTTTTTACCATCTTTTCTGTGTTCTCTCTTCTCTACACCCACACCTACACCCATGTACATACACACACACACACACACACACACACACACACACACATACATATTTCGATTCAAAGACCTTACCCTTCGGGCCATGCAGAGCCACTGAATACTCTTAAAGCAGAAAGTCACATATGAAACTTGAAATAGTCCTTTAGGAACATTACTCTACTGAATTGCAGAGGGGCCTGGGACAGACGGCCTGGCATGAGGGAACCTAGTTAGCAGGTGATTCACTACATCTTCAAGTTCCTAGTATGCTTACGTCCTCGTCTCCCACTTGGTACTTACGTCACACTGCCTGCAAATAAGGAAGGTCTTGAACAATTACATACGTACATACATACCACAACTCGGCCACTTCTCGGCACCAGCATTTCCAGCTTTCACTGTCAAATCTTTGTTCTCTTGCCCTCTCTCTTCCTCCCCACTTTAGACCTACCCTTTCTTTGAAGGCTCATTCGAGTTTTGATTCCTGCAGGAAGCCTTTTCCAACTTGCCCTACCTTTCAGAGAGGGTTACAAAGACAGACGGATCTCAAGTCTGTATTCAGAAAATAAAAACAAAGAGATAGATTGTCTTCTATGAAGATCATAAATGAGCTTGATAAAGATACCTGAAAGGTAAAGAGCAAAGACTGTTCTCTGTGGCACCTCAGCACCTCGGATAATGTAATAAACCATCGAATGGCCCTTTACTTGCTACAATTTATCCATTGGGTCAAACACTTATAGAAGTAGGAGCACCCCGGTGGCTCAGTCGGTTAAGCTTCTGCCTCTTGATTTTGGCTCAGGTCATGATCTCAAGGCTTGTGAGTTCGAGCCCTGCATTGGGCTCTACACTGTCAGTGTGGAGCCTGCTTGAGATTCTCTCTTTCCCTCTGCCCTCCTCAGCTCCCTCTCTCTCTCAAAAAATAAATAAGCTAAAAAAAAATGTAAATACATGCAGAAGTAGTGTTAAAAGACATGAATACACCCAAACGATTGTTTTCCCAAGTGACCAGGGCTTGTCTCTCACCTGATATATTGATTCTCGGCTGGAAATTTGTTTTATTAAAAATTTGGTATCCTCTTGACTTTTGACATAACCTTTTGTAATACTATACATCAAGTGGAGGCGCTTTTTGATCTGCACATCGACAATATTTATCAGTAGTGGTATTATTATCTGGAACAGTGAAGAGAAAAAAAAAAAAAAAAAGCCTGAACATTTGATAAGGAAAAGCACCCTCCACGGTAGGCATTCTCAAAGTGTCATCTGAGGGAGCAGTGGGCACTACCCAGAGTCTTGTCAGAAATGCAAATTCTCAGGCCTTCCTCTAGACCCTCTGAACCAGAAACTCTGGGGCTGGGCTCGGAAATCTGTCCTAACCAGTTCTCCAGGTGAGTCTACCTATGCGCACTCAAGTTTAAGAGCCACTCTTCAAAGGAATGAAAGGTCAATGCAATGCATACCTGGTGAGGGAAGTCCTCACCACTGCCTTTACCCCCCATTCTCCACACCCCCAGATTTCAGGAGACAAGCGGTCTCCTAACCTGCATGATAGTCACCGACTAAATCAATCATCCTCTGCCCCTTGGTTTCTTAACTTGCAAGATAAGGAACAGTAGGTATTAAAGATACTTCTCAGCTCTAAATTTCTCAAATCACAAGCTGAAACAAGAGAGTGTGGTGATTGAACAAAATGTGTTTTTTTGTTTTGTTTTGTTTTTAATGTTTATTTATTTTTGAGAGAGAGAGAGAGACAGAGCATGAGTTGGGGAGGGGCAGAGAGAGAGGGAGACACAGAATCCGAAGCAGGCTCCAGGCTCTAAGCTGTCAGCACAGAGCCTGACACAGGGCTCGAACTCACAAACTGTGAGATCGTGACCTGAGCCGAAGTCAGAGGCTTAACCGAGTGAGCCACCCAAGTGCCCTGAACAGAATGGGGTTTTAAATATAAACCTTCCTAGGCTCAAGGACCAGCTCTACTATTCACCAGCTCTGTGACCTTCAGCAAGTTACTTGCAACCTTGAGGACTCAGTCTCCTCATCTGTAAGATGAGGATAATAATACTTAAGTACCCAAAGTCCAACTGAGCTGCTCCTCAAAAACCAATGCAGTCAAGGGGCGCCTGGAGGGCTCAGTCCGTTGAGCGCACAACTTCGGCTCAGGTCATGATCTCGTGGTTCGTGAGCTCGAGCCCCACATCAGGTTCTGTGCTGAAAGCTCAGAGCCTGGAGCCTGCTTCAGGTTCTCTCTCTCTCCCTCTCTGTTCCTCCCCACTTGCACGCTCTCTCTCTCTCAAAAATAAACAAACTTAAAAAAATAAAAAAATAAAAGAATGCAGTCAATTACAGAGAGAGTCACATCAGACTGCAGGGCAGATGGTGAGGAACCAAGTAACAAAGGAGGAACATGAGAAGAAGAAAAGAACATCATAGCAAAGGAATTATAAGAGCAGAGAAAGAAGAGACTTTTAGCCACTCTGATAGTTGTGTAAGTTTGGGCAGAGGGAGAGATAGAAGAGGATTTTTACAAAGTTTCATTCTGTGATGCACTAATCCCCCCATGAGCTGTTCCTAAGAGGATTTAAAGTAAAAATCTCCATCATTCTTCCAAGCCTTCCAATACAGGTTTCTTTTGAAAGCCACATTGTGCTGAGGACTGGCTATTAGAGCACCTGACTTTATATAGTGGTAACACCTACTTCACGGAGTTATTGCAATCATTTAATTAGATCACGTACGTACAGTTCTTTGCACACTTCCTGGAACATAGTAAGTGCTCAAGAGAAAAAGTTGATCCTGATTATATTAATTCCTTAAATATACTTCATTGAGATTTGTCAAGTGTGCTGGACAGAAGCAGCAACTGGTTCATACTCTGAATAGATTTGACTTGTACGATAACACATCTTTAAATCTTTACTTCCCTCAGAGAGACATTTCCACAAAGTATTACTTCCACGGTGATTGTTTTACCTTCATCTGCGTACAGTCACTGTATAAAAATGGATGACACAAGGAAACCTCTCCCTTCCATTAAAAAAATATTTTTTAACATTTATTTTATTTTTGAGAGAGCGAGACAGAGTGTGAACAGGGGAGGGACGGAGAGAGAGGGAGACACAGAATCTGAAGCAGGCTCCAGGCTCTGAGCTGTCAGCAGAGCCCAACGCAGGCCCTGAACTCAGGAACCATGAGATCATAACCTAAGTTGAAGTTGGACGCTTAACTGACTGAACCATACCCAGCCGCCCCTCTCCCTTCCATTTTAAGACTTAGCCTCATGCTACATATCCTGATTTCTAGAATAGTCTGTGTTCCAGTGGGGTTATACCTTAGGTGGGCACTTGGCTCTAAACTCAGTCATAGAGCAAAAATCGTGAATAATCAAAATTACCACTTAAAGCAGCTTTTGTATATACAACTCTGTGTAACAACTCTTATGAATGCCGAGGCTTGGTAACACTGACACAGAATCAAGGAAGGAATAGAAAATAAAGTCTACAAGTGCAAGTCTGAGCATTCAAACAATTCTGTCTTTAAGAGGACTACTAAATTTCTTGGAGAATGGGAACTACATGGAGGAGATTAATGAATGCCTTTTGTCACCAGGGTTTACAGCAGGTTTTGAAAAAAATATTAATCTTTTATAACTTCAGTACATACCAGTAAACTCACTTGACAGGATAAGAATTCAACCACTCAAAAAAAAAAAAAAAAAAAAAAAAAAAAAACAAAACAAAAACAGTGGCAAGCAAAACCATCTAAAGTTCCCAAGTTAAGGGGTGCCTGGGTAGCTCAGTCGGTTAAGCGTCCAACTCTTGATTTCCGCTCAGGTCATGAGTTCATGGTTTGTGGGATCGAGCCCTATGCCCGGCTCTATGCTCAAAGTGCAGAGCCTACTTGGGATTCTCTCTCTCCCCCTCTCTCTCTCTGCTCCTCCCCTGTTCTCTCTTTCTCAAAATTAATTAATTAATTTAAAAAATAAAAAGGTAAAGCTCCCAAGTTAAAAGCTGTATAAGACAACTCCATTGGAAAGAAACATGGGAGGTTTAGGAGCTGAGACTGGAAATCTGAAAATCTACCTTCAGAATCAAAACCAGAAGCATAGAAAGAAGGACAAATATCTGTTGCAGAGATTGAAGGTCACAGTAAAATCAAATTCCATAGGCGGTATGCTATATAGACATGGGCTGCAGAGAAAATAACTTTCGTGCTTCTTTACAGTTAGGGATCTATGAGCACATTTTACTAAAGCTTGGAGGATTTGTTTCTGGGTCACCCTGCTTTAAGTGGCACCACCATTTTCATTCATTCACTCAACAAATATCTATTAAGAACTCACTACATGCTAGGTACCATTCTAGAACCGGACGTTACATCAGTGACCAAAATGAAGATCCCTACCTTGTGGAGAGTACACACAACATACAGTACAAAGGTAATGAGTGCTATGAGGAAAAGCTAAACCTTAAGCAGGTACAAGAGCATCAGAAACATGGGGTGGAGAGCTGGCTGGGGTGGGGAGGCAGGATGCCATTTTACACAGACTGGTCAGGGGAGCCTCTGTGAGAAGATGAGAGAGTGAACCATACAGACACCTGTAGAGACAGCATTCCAAGTAAAGAGAGCTCCTTCTCTGTTTCCTTCAAGATAACGAGGTTTGTTAACACATCTAACAAACAGTGTAGGACAAAAACCCCAATATTTAGAAATGTGACATTTTACCTTGATGAGAGGAATAAACCTAAGTATTCTGAAATATCCTAGTATTACTGTAACCTGAATAAGAACAAAATTGTCTTGTCTCAATTTGACAAAGTATATACAAAAGATATCAATGATTCCAAGGAGCATGATAAAAAAGTCCAAAGTATTCCAATATTCACGAAAATATTTCCTTTTCAAAATTATTATCTATTTGGAAAACAAAGAGAATGTATGTTATTTCATAGCACCTATACAGTGATGTATACAGTGATGGATCTTTGACATTGACAGTTAAATCCTCAACTACAAGTGAGTTACATTCCAAAAGTTGAGTTTTAAGTTATTCATTTAGAATTTCAGAAAAATTATTTTTAATCTCCAAAATCAGAAATTATAATTTGATTCAAAATATAATCTATAATGAAGTTGAAGTGCCAAAAACAAGCAGTTAAAAATAGCAGTAAACAGGGGCGCCTGGGTGGCGCAGTCAGTTAAGCGTCCGACTTCAGCCAGGTCACGATCTCGCGGTCCGTGAGTTCGAGCCCCGCGTCGGGCTCTGGGCTGGTGGCTCGGAGCCTGGAGCCTGTTTCTGATTCTGTGTCTCCCTCTCTCTCTGCCCCTCCCCCGTTCATGCTCTGTCTCTCTCTGTCCCAAAAATAAATAAAAACGTTGAAAAAAAAATTAAAAAAAAATAGCAGTAAACAGAGTTTTTGCAATACTATTAATAATAAAGTATGAAAACACTGGTGCTGACAAATGATCTTTGAAGCATTTATCCTAAAAAATGGTTCTCATCTTATGACAAGGACCTAGCAAACCAAGTTGGGTTTATCCCCTTATTTATTTTTTGCATATGACAAAAATAGATTAAAAATATCTGAATTATTCTTTTTATTGGATACATTTCTATTTTAAACAGTACCTTCAGTGCTGATTGAAATATATATAAAAATACAAAATAGTAGTTTATTGACATAAGTGCTGACACATTTAACTCTCTTGCCATTGGCCATAGATGCACTATCATCGGATAAATGTATATTAATGTTATAACATGTCCTGCATATTCAAATTCTTCTGAAAATACAATGTGATATACAAAAAGCAGAAATTTATTATTTCTGAAAAAAAGAGATCAAATACAATGTTAGATCACTTTAAAAATATAACGATTAAGATCTGAAGTTCAACATTTGTTTTAACAAATCATTAACATTAACTTGAAGAAGAGTACACAAACATAAAATAAATAAGCAAAAACCTAAAGAATACTTTCTATACACAATAATCATAATAGAAAAAGATAAAAAATATAGTTCTTACTAATTTATATCAGGATGGGGAGCATTTTTAAAAATCAAAGATAATAGTACATAGGAAACAAGGCAAAGATTCAGACATCAAAAGCAAGAAACAAATAAATTTAGAGAAAAACATCAGCATCATTTAAAATAAGAACAGGAAAAAATATTTTATTCAGTAATTATAATGTCGTTTTGTTTTTTTCTTTTCAATCCATCGTAAGTAGAGCCCAACAAAAATAGGTTACCTGGATATATGTCAAGACCTTAGGATTTTAATTTCTTATATTTCTCTTCAAACTTAATGGAAAAAAAATTTTTTAATCATCAGAATTTGTTATGAAATGTATGTCAATGCCCACTTAAAATTTAGTAGCATTAATATTTCTGGCATTTCTCATGTTGACATCTTTTGTTAGCAGAAAAACCTGCCTTCCTGCTCTAAAAAGTATGTAAGTTCACAACTTATATACTAAAGGGAAAACTTTACACAAGTTCAGTGAAATCTGTATCTTGTGATAGTTTGGTTACAGCTATTGTTGGTAAATTGGTTACAGCTATTATTAAGGCCATGTTGTGTTTTTCCTAGTAATGGACATCAACAGAGCCACCTCTTAGCACAGATGAAATTGAGAGGAAGTTACAGACCATGAGTTTGTTCTTTCTCTCCCCTGATCACTGTTATACCCAGAAGAATACCAGAAGGATGTGAAAGCAGTCCAGTTTGTAATATGACCTTTAGACATGGCAGTTAACCCTTAAAGAGTCCAAATGTGACCATTCTTTTATTCTTCTCCCTACCTACTCTCTAATAGAGATATCAGCAAAGTTGCCAAAACAGAGTGGGGAAAGAGAAGCAAGAACTCTGCTCCATCACCACTCAATCAATAAGAGTTGACCATACTATTAGTTGATTTTTCTTAATAAGGAAAATCAATGTAATCAATGCTGACAATGTAGAAAAGGTTATATTTTTGTCTATTGCTATTACGGTTTATAATACTTACTCATATAGAATAAGAAGTGCCTTATCTTTATGATATTCCAAAAAAGTTAACATGTTTTTAAACTTCATAAGCCAACTTCTAGCTCTTATGTAAGTTGAAACATCGTAAATACTCATGAATCTAACAGAGAAAAATATACACATATGTTATAATAAAAGTCAAGTGCTGGAGGTACCTGGGTGGCTCAGTTGGTTAAGCACCCAACTGTTGATTTTGGCTCAGGTCATGATCTCATGGTTTGTGAGTTCGAGCCCCATGTGGGGCTCTGGGCTGGCAGTGTAGAACCTGCTTGGGATTCTCTGTCTCCCTCTCTCTCTGCCCCTCCCCTGCTTGTGCTCTCCCTCTCTCTCAAAATAAATAAATAAACTTAAAAATATTTTTTAAATGCACCATCCTGAGCCTCTGTATCCATCCACCTACCCACTCATGGTCACGGTACAGGAAACTCTTCCTGCCTCTGTTCATTGAACCATGCTTGGCTTGAGGTAGCACGTAATTAAAGCTTCTCCAGACCAATTTTTTGGGGTCCAGAATCAAGCCCTCCTTTGTCATGCCTTGCCTAACCCAAGCCTCCCCAAGGCCCTGAAGGCTCTACCCTTTCCAAACTTTAGGAACTGATGTTACATCTCCTAGATAGGTTACCAGACTCCTGAAATGTTAACTATCACCCAGACAGAATTTCCTATCGTTGTTGCCCCCACAAGCTTTGTCTTAGATCATCCAGTAGCTAATTTGTACCAGGACTGTGACCAGATATTGACATATCTCTCAACACCTGAGTTTTTCCCACTAGATTTAACTCCATCAGTGGGGTCAGTTCCTTCAAGACTTGCTCCACCTGAGGAAGCAGCCTAATGACAGGCTCCAGGCTTCCCTACCTACCCTACCCAGTAACTTAGCAAATATGATAGAAAGATGGGATAATCATAACAGTATCTGAAACTACATAAGTTCCATTTATGGCTCCCCTAGTCTCTTATCTAATTACACTTCTTCCAGAATCTCCTAATGTCACCAAAGTTATTAACCTTCAGGGGAAAAAAAGGTAAACAAGTAAAATAAGGGGATGGATAGATAGATGGATGGACAGATAGATGAGCATAGGTGAGATAAATTGATCAACCTGGACATTTAACTCTCAGCTTTTAAATTTTATTTATCCATATACCCATTTGATTTTGGAAATAACAATTTAAGAAATTTATACTTACTTTCCTTGGATGGGGCAATAGCTTTTGGTTGCACCGATTAATATCCGGGCTGCCTCTACACTGAGGGTTCCATCATTACACTGTTTTTCAAAGCTACTCTAAACATACAATTTTAAATAAATATTACAAAGGACCAAAACATAAATGTAATATACTCTACTTGACCTTTACATAGCCCTCACTATTATTATTACATTCATTATAGAAAAATATACTTTTACCAAAAATCTCCTGTAGCAGGAAATAAATTCCATTCAATTTAAATATTTACTAAATATTCATTTTTTGCAAAGTAATATCCTGGATGTAATAAAAGATACAAAGTTTCCTAGCTTCAGAAACTCAAAATCTACACAACTCAAAGAGTTTTCCTCAGTAATATAAATAGTATCACAGTGTCATCTTTCTACAGCAGGATAGTACAAAGTATTAATTCAAAGGTTAACTAATCATCTCAACCTCTTAAGGAACTACCAGGAGAGAAAAGTGAATTGTGTTCTTTTTCCCCCCTTTTTGCCAGGTTTATTGCAATATAATTGACACATATTGTATAAGTTTAAGGTGCACAATGTAATGATTTGACACATGCATACATATTGCAGAAAATGGTTACCACAATAAGATTAGTTAACACATCCATCCCTCACATAATTACAACTTGTGTGTGTGTGACTGTGTGTGATGTAAGATCCACTCTCTTAGCAACTTTCAAGTATGTAATACAGAATTGTATAGTCACCATCCTGTATATTAGAGCCCCAAAACTTATTCATCTTATAACTGAAAGTGTGTACATTTTAACACCTCTTTCATTTCCCCCACCTTCCAGCCCTGGAAACCACCATTTCACTCTGTTTCTAGGAGTTTGGCTTTTTTTTTTTTTTTTTTCAGATTCCACACACAAGTGAAATCATATACTATTTGTCTTTCTCTGTCTATTTTACATAGCATAATGCCTTCAAGGTCCATTCATATATTCACAAATGGCAGGATTTCCTTCTGTTCTATGATTGAATAATATTCCATTAGATATAGATAAATAGATAATAGATAGATAAACATTCTCTTTATTCATCCATCAATGGACACTTAGGTTGTTTTCATGTCTTGGCTATTGTAAATAATGCTGAAAGAAACATGAGAGCCCAGAGAGCTCTTTGAGATCCTATTATCATTTCCTTCTGACATATACCCTGAGTGAGGTTGCTGGAATATACAGGAGTTATGAATGGCTAAAATCAAAACTACAGTGAGGTTGCTTATCTTAAAAACAAAACAAAACAAAACAAAACAAAAAAACAACTCTCAGTTTCATTGATTTTTTTCTGTTGTCTTTCTTGTCCTATTTCATTTATTTCTGCTTAAATATCTATTATTTCCTTCTTCCTACTAACTTTATGAAAATGGACCCAAAGAACAAATTCTTCTTTTCCTGATGTGTAAAGTTAGGTTATTTGAGATCTTTCTTTTTTCTTAATGTAGGCATCTATCACTATAAATTTCCCTCTTAGAGCTGCTTTTGCTGCATCCTATAAGGTTTGCTATGTTGTGTTTTCATTTTCATTTGTCTCAAGATATTTTCTGATTTCCCTTTTTATTTCTTCTTTGACCCACTGGTTTTTCAGGAATGTGTTATCTAATTTCCATATTTTTGTGAATTTTTCAGTTTTCTTCCTGTTATTGATTTCTAGTTTTATACAATTTATACTATTTTATACCATTGATTTCTAGTTTTATACCAACTTTATAATGATATAAAGGAAATATTCTTGACATAATTTCAATCTTCTTAGATTTGGTAAGGCTTGCTTTGTGACCCAACATATGATCTATCCTGGAGAAATTTCCCAAACAAATTTGAGCATGGAAACTTTTTGTTGTTGTTGTTATGCAGTTCCTATCAACATTCTGTGGATCAGAGCAAATGTTTTTTGGAACTCACTTAGGAAAATGCTGTAGGACCTGATGAGCCATTGTTGGGTTTTAAGCAGGAAGGTGGTATAGTCCTATTTGTCTTTTGGATAAATCCCTGTGATTTGACCGCAGAAAAATTGGAGGTAGAGAGATCAGTTGAAGCTTATTATTCAGGAAAGAGGTTATAATTTCCTAAATTAATAGACACAATAATGGAAAGGGGCATATTTGACAAATATTTAGAAGGTAAGAATGATAGAGCTTGGAGAGGGAGAGAGAAAGAGGACTGACCTGAGTGATCACATAAGGTAATGAGCCCGTTCACTGAGACTAGGAATACAAGAGCCTGTTTGAGATGAGTTCAGTGTGGATTTAGGTGCCAGCGATATGTCTAAGAAATGTCTAGCCACAGTTGAACTTATGAATATAAAGAGATGGTGGTGAGAGTTTGGGAAGGAAGAATATAGATTTGAGGAACATCTGTGGATAGCATTGAAATGAGCGTAGCTAAGAAAAAAGAAGGAGAGATTATAAGGGAAGAATGATGGACAGAGTTAACTGTTCTGAGGAAAACATTAAACATTAATCATGCTCTGAGGAAAACATTAAGAGATAAAAAGAAAGAGAGGAGCTCATGAAAGAGACCAAAAAGGAAAGGGGTCACAAAAACAGGGAGGAATGCCACTAGAGGGCACTCTCAGGAAAGCCATTAAAGGACAACATGGAGTGGGCTACTACATGGGATTGTCGGCTTAAAAAAGTAAATGTGGTAGGTCATCATAGAAACAGCCCCAATGTATCCATGCCTTCCTGTGTCCATGCCCCTTTGCAACTGACGCTACTGTTTCTCCTAAGAGATGGAGTCCACTTCTTCACTCATTGACTCTGGCTAGCTTTGTGATTTGCTTTAACTAATAGAATGGGAGTAAAAATGATGATATTCAAGTTCCAAAACACAGGATTTAGAGGCCTTGCAGCTTCTCCGCTCACCCTGTTGGAACCCAGAGACCACCATGCTGTGAAGAAGCCCAGTCCACTCTACTGCAAGATAGAAGGCCATATGGAAGACCACCAAAGTGCTCTGAAAGGCAACCAGCATCAACTGCCAAATTGGTGAATGAGGACATTCACAACCCCACTGAACTATGAGATGACCACAGACACATGAGTGCTCTCAGCCAAGATCAATGACAGAATCATCCAGATTGCCAACCCACAGAACTGTGAGAAATAATAAATCATTGTTTTAAGCCAGTAAGTTTAGGGGCATTTTGATATACAGCAAAGGCTAGCCAAAACAACAGCCAGTACCAGTTATTCAAAGCCTCCATAACAAAGGCTAAAACATTAGCTTTAGGACTTGGGGGTGAGTAGAGTGAGAGAACAGTACAAAAACTGGTATTGGAGGTGGGAGGGAGGAAGCTGTGCTACAAAGAGGCACCACAATGGGCAATACTGTCACCTGAGGACACTGGGAAGGTGGAAAATGTGCCCAAATAACTAATGAATCTGGCTGCTAAGAACATTTCTAGACTTCTAACATTCTAGAAATATTAAAACTATCAACTTTTAAATTTTTTTAATTTTTTTTTTTTTTGAGAGAAAGAGAGAGAGAGAGAGTATGAGCAGAGGAGAGGGGCAGAGGAAGAGAGAAAGAATCTTAAGCTGGCTCGACCCTCAGTGCAGAGCCTGACGCAGGGCTCAATCCCACAACCCTGGGATCATGACCTGAGCCCAAATCAAGAGTCAGACATTCAATGCACCGAGCTAACCCAGGCACCCCTAAAACTATCAACTTTTAAAGCTACTTATGATAAAGTATGGGAAGAGCTAGGGAAACCAAAGAGAAACAATTCAATCTGCAGCAGAAATTAGCAAAAAGACTCCACGATTTGCCAGGTTGAAAACTAAATTTGTTTCTCATTGCAGTCTTTTCAGCTGGCAAAAGATCTAAAAGTAAAGATCAAATCTAGTGTGCTGACAGTAAAATATGGCCTCAGGTTCCAGATCCAATCAAGATCAAAGACTCTTTGTTAAGACCACTGAAAGACTAACAGTTGGTACTCAGTCTATCTTCTCAAGCAGACCAAAGGCTTTCTCCGACTCTTATGACATATGGCCTATCTGAAAAGGAATTGTGGAGTGGAGTGGACTATAATCAGATTGATTGAAAATACACAAGTTTTTTTTTTTTTTTCAACGTTTATTTATTTTTGGAACAGAGAGAGACAGAGCATGAACGGGGGAGGGGCAGAGAGAGAGGGAGACACAGAATCGGAAACAGGCTCCAGTCTCCGAGCCATCAGCCCAGAGCCTGACGCGGGGCTCGAACTCACGGACCGCAAGATCGTGACCTGGCTGAAGTCGGACGCTTAACCGACTGCGCCACCCAGGCGCCCCGAAAATACACAAGTTTTTAAGTAAATTGTACCAGGTTGGACGAAAAGAGACAGAAACTATTCTAAATGAATAGAAACCTCCCAAGTTTCTACTGATAGAAATCAGACTGAGAAGGCCAGTCAGTTACAAACATAGATTATTTTCTATGGAAATGTAAAGAATGAGGTGCACTGGTTCCTATGCCCAGTGGGATTTCATAATTGCCATGGACCAGTGATTAATCAGTACTTCCTGTTCTTCCCCTTCTTGAACAGAAGTGTCTGTTGATCAGCACTAAATGGAGAGGGGGTGGGGGACAGATAACGTGTTTCTTAGTTCATAGGTCTCTAGATCAAGAGGAATAATACTTAAGGAGATACAACTAAGGAACCTCAGCATACTAGACCAAATGCAGATCATGAGATACTAGACTTTGAATCTAATGCCATAATAAGATGAAGCTTGGTGTAGGGGGTGCAGGGGGGTGTGTCTTAGAAAAGGATGAGTGTATTTTGTTTATAGGAGGCATATGAATATTTGTGGCCAGTGAGCACAGTGTAGTACATTAAATATGGTTATACCCTAATTTTTTTTTCCTTTTCTCCTTTTCTTCTTTTTCTTACAATTATATGAGAAGATGGATGTTAGCTAAACCCATCGTGGTAATCTTTTCACAATATATGTAAATCAAACCATCACAACTGTATGCATTAAACTTATACAGCAATGTATGCCAATTATTACTCAATAAAACCTGGTTGGGGGAAGCATCCAAGAAAAAACAAACAAAAATATGGTCACAATTCTTTGCATCTCCTACCATTGAGAGTTTGAGTCTATTGCCCCCACCCTTTTAAATTAACATTTATTTACAAGTCTGGTAGTAGGGTACTGACTCTTGGCTGTGTGCCTCAGTTTACTTTTATGCAGCCTCTCATTCTTCAGCTCACATGATAATCTCAGGGCAGTATTCAAAGTAGAAGGTGGAAGCTGTAAATCTTCTCAAAGCCTAGGCTCCAGAGCATTCCCAAAGTCACTTCTGACATACTTTTGGTCAAAACAGGTCACAAGAACAGCTCAAATTCAATGAGGTGGGGGGGGGGGGGAGAGGAGGGATATAGGCACCACCTCTTAATAGGAGGCTCTATCAAAAATTTATGACCATACTCTACTGCTCCTGATAAGAAATTTTCAAACTCTGGGAGTATTTTAAATTAAGTTCAGAAATGTTTAAAAGAAGAAAAAAAGAATTGTTTAAAAGAAGGAAAATATGGTATTAATTTTTTTTTGCATTAAGGAGAAGTATGTTCTTCAACAGAAAAAAATAAGAGAAGGAATTTATAGATTAAAAGAGACTTAAAGGACTCATCCATTAATTACAATGTGGGAACTGTACTGCAATTCAATTTAAAAATGTGAACTGTGAAAATATACATTGATCATATTAATGAGAGTTGGAAATTTGATCACTGACTCAATGTTTGATGTTATTATTAATTTCTAGGTATAATACTAATATTTTGCTATGTTTTTTAAAAGACTTGAAAACTTAGAGATATGCAATTGAAATATTTACAGATGAAATAATATAATATCTGGGATTTGTTTCAAAATGATACGGAAGGTGGGGAAGTGAATGAGATTGCAGGTGGGGCAAGGTTTGTCATGTTGGTTTTTAAGGCTGGGCCATGGGTACATAAGGATTCATTACACTATTATATCTACTTCTGTATATGTTAGAAATTAGAAATTCTTCATAATAATAAGTTTTAAAATACAAGTAAGAAAGATAGACTTGGCTTAACAAATATATGTATATGTTTTTGTGTGCTTGCAATAGTGAATAAAATGTGTCTTATTAGAATATAACCCCAATTTAAAATGTGCAATTTGATAAGTTGATTTAAACTTGATTTTACCTAGTAATCTTCCTTATTTTAAATATAAATAATACATAACACAATAATATATAAATTTAAAAATATAATCTTCCTTATATTAAACCATTGAAAACTTAAATCTTAAATATTTCAAGAGAATTTTTGGCTCACTAGATGTATTTTAATTTATTAAATTTATAAGAGTTAAATAAGCACTTAAGAGAACTTTATATAAAAGAAACTCAAATACATTAAGTTTATAAGAGCAGTTTTAAATATTTGAAGATATTTAGTTAAATAGGTATGTAAATAGCACCAAACATTGTTCAAAGTCCCCTCAAAAGTGAACAGTCAAAAATTACAAGACGTAGAACAGGATAATAAAATTTGTGACTTGAACTTAAAGCCTAAGACATTTATTGTTATTTTTAACTTCTATAAATCAAACAAATTTTAACAACTAATATGCTATCCAAACTGAAAAAATAGGGGCACATGGGTGGCTCAGTCAGTTAAGCATCTGACTTCTGCTTAGGGCATGACCTCACAGTTCGTGAGTTCGAGCCTCACATTGGGCTCTGTGCTGACAGCTCAGAGCCTGGAGCCTGCCCCGGATTCTGTGTCTCCCTCTTTCTCTCCTCCTCCCCCACTCATGCTTTGTCTCTCTCTGTCTGTCAAAAATGAACAAATGTTTAAAAAAATTTTTTTAACTGAAAAAATATTTTTTCTAGTCACCTGAAAGCCCTGAAAGAGGCATTCTAGTCACCTGAAAGAGGTAAGAATTGAAAGTATTGCAAGAATTAAAAATAAATAAATAAATAAAAAGCGGATTATGTGAACTGTACCAACCATTTGTATTATAGCTACATGCAATCTGGCTTCTTCTATTAAAACTTCTTCTGTTGGGGACTCCTCCGTTTCACTACCACGAGAAACGTGGGAAAACTGAACAGTATCAGACTAAGTTTAAAAACATAAAGAGATAAAGTTAAAAAGAGCTAAAATAAGTAGCTAAAACAAGCACTTCACTTAACCAAGATTCTAATAACTTAAATCAGAATGGTTAAAAGAAGGGCTAGCATAACTGGGTATGCTCTCCACATGAGAAATGTTGCTTTTAATTGTGTGCTTTAAAAGTTGTAAATTCGGAGAGATTTGTACGTCAGATTCTCCCCCAAACCTGTCTTTGCTCGATTGCTCTCTGAAGCAACCTGTGTTTCCTGCTTTTTATAGTAATGTGAGGGCAGGTGGCTCAGCTCCTCAAGTGGTCAGAAACATCAGCTTGGCAGAGGCCATGCACAGTTAGTCAACCAGGCATGTAAAAACACCAATTCTCCAATGTTGGCAAACAAAGCTAAATTACCAAGACCTTCTCTTTACAGAGAATTCAAAGAAGTCTTTTCACCCAGATAGCAAAGCTAGTAAATATACCCCCGACTCCTCAGTTTTCTGACATTCCATTAGCAGAATAGAGGTTTTTTTAAAATAACAAACTAAAGCAAGAAAGGCAGACCCAGGAGAGAAAGGAGGACTTTTTTTTTTTTTTTTTTTTTTGCCAGGTATCAACTCACAGGAATGGTGTATTCAATCTTTGTTTTTTCTTCTACTAAGGTCCAATTAACATTTGTCAAAATTTTTTCTGTTTTAAATAGCGTTATTGTGTTCTGTATTATCTCCTGAATGTGCTTAATGGCATTCTGCATGGCCATTTGCCGTGGGAGGGAAATAGCACACAAACCTGTGACAAAGAAAAGCAAGGATCTTAATAGAATACAGCAAAGACTCCAAGAGGCAAAATCCTGCAAGATGTAGTGAAATCTCGTTGGTGCAGTCAATCACTCGCATAGCCAAACCAGAGTGCTCAAAGAAAAGCAAGGACCACATTTGGTCCAAAATTTTCCAAAAAATTACCCAACTCTGTTTCTCCTGGTTGTATAACTCAACTTTATCTGACTCAATTGCTAAGGAATGCTTTCTTCATTTCCTTTCATTCCCTTTATCTAGAGACATGACTTGCTACTTCAAGGCACCCCATCAGTATTTCTCGAAGTATAGAAAACTACTTGTGTCTTCTACAGAGGAAGGCTGCCTATTAAACTATGCAAATTCCCAGGATCCAACCTATACCTAGAGAATCAATTGGAAATTGCATTTTAACAATTCTCCAACTGATTCTTCTATAAAATTTTAAAAATTTAAAATATTGAGGTCACTGCAACAGAGATCCCTCAAATTTAATATGTATCTGTTTCCTGGCCAGCAGCAAATCCACATGTCTCAAAACTTGTAGCCATTTGTATTTTCTTGAGGTATGGATTTGAAGTTACAGCTATGAGGCTCACTCACTGAAAAGAAGAATTTAATTAGTGAATGAGCTTAACCTGCTCACTTGGAATCCCATCTCAATAAAACTGTTCTCTTTTTGTAACTGCATGTGGAATGTTCCATAAAGAGTCCAAATGAGTTCCAAACGTTTAGTTAACTTTACTGCATTCTTTATGGGACACTGTATGTAATGACAGTATTTGAAATTTCTGGGATCCCAAAGGTCTGGAGGCATATCCCTCTTGGTTCACTATGGTCCAGAGCAGAGACACATTTGACTGTAGGCTTAAGTTAGAAGTTGTCAGCTTTGGATTCAAAGCTGTATGGCTGAGACCATACAGGAAGAAAATTTTTTTCATTTGCCTAACTACATCCTCCCCATATGATGGAGAAACAAATACTTTCCAGTTGCTCTGGGGAAACATGAGTATATGTGGACCACTTGGTGGCACCAATACATTTGAATAAATTCTCTGTGTTTAAGATGATCCTGGAAGAGTGTGAGGAGAGAATCTGTTAAAGCCTTTGACTAGACAGAAGTAGTTAGTTTGAAACTCTTACTGATAAAACTTGAACTCTGTTAGGTGTTACTCTGTTAGGTGTTAAATGTGTGCCACGTAGTATTTCTAGAAAGGATGAACATAGATTCTACAAGGAGAAAGTATTTACCATATACTTTTGTTTTATAATGAAAATTCCGAGGTTTAACTACTACAATAAAAAATTTTGTGGGGCACCTGGGAGGCTCGTTAAGTTGGTTAAGCACCTGACTCTTGATTTCAGCTCAGGTCATGATCCCATGGTTGTGAGATCAAACCCTGTGTTGGGCTCTGCACGGAGCGTGGAGCCTGCTTGACATTCTCTCTCTCCCTTTCTCTCTGCCCCTACCCCTCTCCTGCTTGCACATGTGCATGCTCTCTCTCTGTCTCTCTCTCTCAAAATAAATAAATAAACTTTTAAAAAGTTATAAGGGAAGAAAAAGAGGAGAAAAAAATATTACCATGATAGTAAAACCCCTTGTTGATCTTGCCTTTGAGTATCAGAGTAGGAGGAATCACAAGAAAAGAAGCATGGGAGAAATCCAGATGTGATATCCTAAGCAAAGAGAATGGAGTGGGTCTAGATCCCTGAGAGTCAAAAATAAATTGTTGAGAAGGGAGGTGTGAGAAAGCCTTCAAAGATCAAATTAACTTCGGTCACACTCCAGCGTCGGCTTTTGCCAACCAAGCATACATTTCCACTGAGAACAAGAACAGATCCATAACTAGGGGAAAAGAAGAGCTACCAGAAATCTGCCCCACTTAATTAGCCCAGTTCACATATTGGAGCCCTTGGCTTTGAAGGGGGCTGTCACAGGAAGTTCTGCTGTAGTGCTGGCGGGGTGCAGTTTTAGAAATGGGCAGGACTGCAAAAAGACACAAGCAAAGAGGTAATGTCTCTCATGGGCAGGATAGGGAAAATTCACCAGGCTATTTCCCTGTTTAGAAGAACCCTCCTTCAACATCGTCCTTCCATTGACCTCTCATTAGTTCCATGCTTTCCAAGATACCTTCTGATGACTAGTTTCGTTTATCAAGGAAATTGGTATTTAGAGGTGAATACCCTGAATAATGATCACAATTATTTCAGACATAGAAAGAAATCATCCTCTTTATAAATTAACTAATTGATTTTCTGCTTATCCACATGCTCCTGTGAGTGCTGTATATCTCCAGCAGTCTGATCAATTTTAGATACCCTGAAAGGATCATCCTCTGCACCAGCTTAGCTGAGGATCAGGCCATGGGATATTGAGAGATACTAAGGCCCTATTCGAAGACTTTGTGTAATCCCATCCAGCCTTCTCCCTCCCCACTTGACTGTACTGCCACCATCTTATCTTAGATTTCTCTATTGACTACATGTTGATTTGTGATTTTATCAAATTTATGCACTTTATTATCAATGGCCTCAAATGTTTTCTGGAAATAAGCAACTGTGGCAGAGCCTGCTGATTATCCCCCAATATCCATTTTCTTTTCTTTTTTTACAATCTTAAAACCTTTTTTTTCCTTTACATTTATCAAGCCATGAATTCATAGGGAATGGGTTCCAACAGCTCAGGCTCCTTTCCATTGGTTCTCAGAAAGTGTGCTTCTTTGGGTGGGGCAGGCTGGCTCTTCAGTTGAACCCAAGTACCCTTCTCTTTGGCTTTCTTCTTCTTCTGATCATTTTCTTTCACATACTTCAGGAAGCTATCTCAGCTCTTTAAGTGCTTAATATGTTCAATATGTATATTCATTCTTTTGGCAAGAATCTTGCCCTTAACTTCTTTGTTTACAACAATGCCAATAGGATGCTGGGTAACATTATAGACTCTTCCAGTTTTTCTATGGTAACACTTGTGGGGTATTCCTTTTCAAACAGTCTCCATTCCCTTGATATCTACAATATCACCTTTCTTGTAGATTTGCAAAGGAACTACTCCATGTTTTCTAAAAGGCCTAGAGAACATATAGAGGGTACCTCTCCTCTTTCCCTTTGTGTTGGTCATTTTGGCAAATTACTGGAAGATGGTGGTTCCAGCCAAAGGACTCCCAATATTCATTTTCCCCTTCTTCCTTTGCCATAGAATCTCCAAGTCTTGGCTGAGCACATGGCCAGCCATGGCTCCACCATTATCCCTACATTATCCCAGGTAGGGATAATATTTTATAGCTTCTCTTACCCATGTGTGACCATGTGACTAAATTCTGACCAATGGAATGTGAGTGCTGATGATATATACAATTTCTAGGCTATGCCCTTAAAAGGAAGCTGCTTACTCTCCATTTCCACCCATCTCCCCATTTTCTCTCTCTAGTTGGCTGGATTGAATATATAGTGGTTATGAGTCAGCTTCTACCCTCAGACAAGAGCAACATTCCAGAGAGGAGCAACAACAAAATACAAGGATCCTGGATCTATGGACAACCCCGTGAAGTAGAACCATACCACTCTTTTGAACATTTTGATGGAGAGGAAAAGAAAGTTCCCTATCTTGTTTAAGCCACTGCGAATGTGGTTTCTGTTAAACTGGCTAAACCAATATTCCAATTAATGCAGCATCTGTAAATAATGAATGAATGAAAATGAATGATTTCATAATCAATTCCTTGAGCTCCTTAAGAAATGTCCCCATGACTCCCAACAACAATGTGTTTGCATTATTCTCTCCAGTTAATTAATGAAAGATAAATATACTTTACCTAATGTCCTGGCTGAATGAGTCATCATGTATGAATTTATTCCCATAGTCATTAGTGATATTACCTGTACATACAATAAAAACTAAAAAACAAAACATACAAATAGTTAGAGCCAAGAAAAACAAATTAATAAGTTCTCCAAAGGGAATCATTATTCAGTTAACCACCAACAAAATTCTATCTTAATCCACATTTAAAATCTTGCTTCTGATAGATAGGGCAAAGGGTTGTTTTGTGGACAGTGCTTGAATATAATATACTGGAGCAGAAATTAGTTTTCAATGTGCATGAGAAAAGATTTTGTGATTTCTGCAAAGGATAAGAATACTGGTCAAAGAGCTCTCCACTGTTGCTGCTTTCAGCAGCAGCCACGCAAAGCCAGGAGGATGGTAGGCATCACAGACACGGCCATGGAGCCTGCAGGGTTGGGGAGCCACCAGCCGATGGTGAGTAGCAGTGGTGACTGTGGAGACAAGGGAAAGTGTGTCTGCCACCAGCATTTACTATGGCTGCTCAGGGGGCTCGGAGCCTACAGGAGCTGTGGTGGGGTCTGGAGAGACACTTCACAGAAGCAGAAACACAACCACATTTGCTGGTCTTGCCTCTACCACTTTAATTAGCCATGTAATTTGGGGTCAGTAGACTTAACCACTCTGAGCCTCAGTGTCCTTCACTAAAAAATGGAGTCAACAGCAGTATGTTCTCTGAGAGTGTTTCCCAAACTTGACTGATAACAGCACTGAAAGTGCTTCTAAAAGATACTGACTTCCAGGTTTCTTCCCTGCAGATTCTGATTGTGTAGGTCTGGGGTGGTGCTAAAGGGATCCATGTAACATCAGACAGATTTGAAAAACACTGTAAGTGATACTCAAATGCTAGTTAGCATTTCGTTGACTTGGTTTTAGGCGAATTCCTTGCACAAAAGAAAATTGAAGGAGCTCAGACGTTGGTTATGATACTTTTCCTTTGGGGCATGAAAGGACCCAAAGTCTGCAAAATCACAGGTTTGTTTGAACTCCAAATTAATTCCCAGATGATGGCCATAGATATAAAGTACAAATTCTCAGGAAAGATGGTGACGAATATAGTAGTCCATTTTGAAAAAGCACTTCTTCTGGGAGTTAGGGCACCTGAGTTCTTTCCCTAACGTGCTATTCTCTTTGTTCTAATTTCTCTACATGCAAGATGGAGAGGGTGATAACTGATCCTCCAAAGAAGATATTCTAAAAATATTGTCTTCTGGAACAGGGGGGAAATGACAAAGAAGAGAAAATCCTGAGCTGGAAATTAGCCAATATCAAGAAACTCTGTACATTTATCTGCAGATTAAAGTTCCTTGGGAGGTGGGCAGATGTTCTTAATTCACATTATTCAGAAGCAACCCTCCCAGAAGCAGGGTTGGAATTCATCTGACTGGGAGGTGGGGTAGGGGGGTGTCCCAGGGATTTCTAGCAACTTCTCCAGCTAACTCACACAGTACTGTTACAAATAACAAGGCGCCCTAACGCTGTCAGCAGATGTACTGGAGTCTTTGGATCTTCCCTGGATTCTCAGTACCACAGATACTGCCACTACCAGATTGGCTTTGAGGGAGAGTTAGTAACATTTATTGAGCATTTGCTAAGTGGCAGACACTTTACTAAGTATCATCTCAATCCTCAACTGGAAATTGAGGTTCCACAAATCTGGAGAACTTGCCCAAGGTCACCCAGCCTGTGATGAGGGGGCCAGGATTCAACCCCAAGTCCATCTGATTTCCACATCTTACACCATTACTTCACTGTTGGTCCCTTTCAGACTATCAACATAAACAAACTTTCCTCTGAAAGTTCCTTTCTTCTTAAAAGAATGCATTTTTCAAATCTAATTTTAAAAATGGTTAACCTCGGGGCACCTGGGTGGCTCAGTCGGTTGAGCATCCGACTTTGGCTCAGGCCATGATCTTGCAGTTCGTGAGTTTGAGCCCTGCGTTGGGCTCTGTGCTGAGAGCTCAGAGCCTGGAGCCTGCTTCCAGATTCTGTGTCTCCCTCTCTCTCTGTCCCTTCCCTACTCATGCTCTGTCTCTCTCTGTCTCTCAAAAATGAATAAACGTTAAAAAAAATTTTTTTTAATTAGGTTAACCTAAGGAGAAGGGAGAAAAGATGGTGGAGGAAGAGGACCCTAGGCTTGTCTCACCCCACGAACATAACTAGGTAACTGTCAAATCATTCTAAGACTCCAGAAATCAACCTGAAGACTGACAGAATGAACTCCATAACTAAAACTCTGGAGAGAAGAAGCCACATTGAGGAAAGTAGGAAGTACGGAGATGTGGTTTGGAGGAGAAATGGATCACAAGTGCTGTGGAGGGGAAGGAGCCCTGGTCACAGACAAAGGAGAGAGAGAGAGAGAAAGAGAGAGAGAGAGGAGCACACAGGGGAATGCACAAGGAAAACACTTCCCCAAAACCATTGGCTGGGAAAACATAAGGGGCTACTTTTTGTGAGTTCTTGCAATCAGTGGGGCTTGAAGAATGGAGTTTGAAAGATCAGTGGCCTTGACTGGGATTGTGCCCTGAAGATGTTGCCCTACTCCCAGAGAGAAGGCAGGCAAACTAACTGGGGCAGATGATGCAGAAACAGTGATCTGAAAAACGCCTGGAGCAGACAGTGGGGAAATTATTCACTCTTCTCAGTGTGCTTCCCTGAGAGGCAGATATCATGGAGATGCCTCTCTGAGGACAAAGGAGCTAGTTGGAACCATTTCCCTTCCCTGCCCCTCATCTTAAACACAGAGCCACCTGCAGGAAGCAAAGTAGCACCCACAGGGCTGCCTAACTGCTTACACCAAGTCCCACACCTGTGCATTCTGGTGGGACTGCCCTTCTTGATCAAGCTTGCCTTAGTGCCAGCTTAGCCAGC
Organism: Herpailurus yagouaroundi; assembly: GCF_014898765.1. Taxonomy (NCBI): domain Eukaryota; kingdom Metazoa; phylum Chordata; class Mammalia; order Carnivora; family Felidae; genus Herpailurus; species Herpailurus yagouaroundi. Next base: position 106,626 of record NW_024412436.1, on the reverse strand, counting down.
CCCTTCCCCAGAAGACCAGCAGAAACCCCTGCCCACACCATGTCTCCTGATCAGAGTTCTACAGGGCTTCGGTTCTACTGGAAGCAGTATCAGGTATTATTTAACAAGCAGACCAGAGCACATGTAGTTAAAACTCACCACACTCTGACCAAGGACCAAAGAGTGGCCACTGCAGGCAAGGAGAGCCTCTGCAGACAGCTGACCCGAAGGATAGAGCAGCCAAAACACAACAGCAGAGCTCACGCAACATGTACCACAGACACCCCAAGAAGTGACAGGCCCTGGACACTATATGACCTCTTCTTCATAAAGCCATTACTCTCAGGAGCAGGAAACTGGCTTTTCTAACACAGAGAAGAAGACAGTGAGTTAAAACAGATATAAGTAACATGACTGATCGAGAATTTATAGCAACAATCATAAGTATACTCTTATGAGAAAAGAATGGAAAGACTTCAGGGAGACCCTTACCACAGAGACAAAAGAGTTAAAAAAGAAACTGTCAGAAATGAAAAATTTAATAACTGAGATTGGAAACAGGCTTGATGCAATGAACACAAAGCTGGAAGAAGTAGAGAAACAAATAAGTGATAAAGAAGACAAAATAATGGAAAGCAAGGAAGCTGAACAGAAGAGAGAAAATAGGTAAAATAGGTGATGAGGATTAAGGAGTGCACTTGTGATGAGCCCTGGGAATTGTATGGAAGCGTTGAATCACTAAATTGTACGCCTGAAACTAATATTACACAGTATGTTAACTAACTGGAATTTAAACTAAGAAAATTTGTAAATGGTTAACTTTATTATTGGGTACTATGACAAGTGCTACAAAATAAACAAAATGAATAAATATTATGAGATGATTTTTCCTACCATTTGTGGTGATTCTATTTTTTGATCAGCCAGATTATGAATTTCAGGAGCCAAGAGTAAACTAAAAACTCCTTTAATTCCAGACCATGCTATAACAATTCCCCATCTCCAGTTATAGTCATAATTTACACGCATCAGAAGAGGGCTCACTAACACAATAGTAAGCAACCTGTGGAGAGAAAAACATTTTTTTTAAGTCACACCTTATGTATTAATGTTATTCATGGTTTACACTACTAAAAACTAAATTTCATAGAAATTTTTTTCAGGAAAGAGAAAATAATTCAGTTTATTGATAAATTGTTCAACTTTTCTGGGATGAACCAAATCTACTGTCTAAGTTTTTCATATAATACTCAAGTCTCAAAAAACTGCTGGAAGTTTTAATATACTATTTGGATTTGGGTAGTGTATTTCTGAGAGAAATTTCTTCAAATAACGTTGACAAGCTCATCTATTCCCTGGAAGACCATGACTAGATCAGAAATGAGGCCAAGAGGACACACAGATAATGGCCAAAAAGTAATTATTATTGTAGGCACACTAATAAACTTAGCTTAATCAAATTTTTCTTGAGCTTCCATGAGAATCATAAATTAAATGTCATATAAACAATTTCAATCGGTGCCTAGTTCTCTAGAGATCATTTTTCTTTTCTTTTTTTTTTTTAATTTGAGAATAGTTGACCCACTATCAACATAGTGATCCAAAAACTCTATTCTTATGCTATGCTCACCACAAGTGTCTACTAATAATTTTTCTATAAGACTCTGTATCAAAAATGTAGAATCTATCTTTAGGGGATCTTCACCAAAAGAATATCAGTACTATCCCTCAAATGAGATTTCAGCAGAAATAAAACTGACATGTTCTTAGACTCAAAAAATATATTGTGTATCAGTTACTCAGCTGGGAATTTCACAAGACAGTTTAGAGAATTCCTATCACTGAGAAACAGAAAATCTGCTATTACCGTCTATAATGTATATAATGAATTTGGGTAAACCCCTCGGCCTTCCATTCAAGCTTTTTGCAAAGCAATTCTTACCAAACTTTTCAGCCTTACTAAATGATCTTTCTCTGAAATACCATTGAGTCCAGCCAAAATGGAACAACTCATATCACTGCCTGATACCAAAACCAGAAAGGCAGTGTCGCAAAGGCTCTGGAGTCAATCTACCAGGGTTCAAATTTAAGCTTCTTTCACTAACCATGTAAACTTAAGTTCTTTAACCTCTCTAAGCCTCAATTTCATCCTGTAAAGTGGAGATAATACATAATAATAATTGTACTTGCCTCAAAGGATTATTGTGAAGTTTCAATTACATGGGGCAACATTCATAGGGTTTAGAATGATATTTCAAATGTGGTCAGCACTCAAAACATGTTAGCAATAATTATGTCTTATGTAATTATGTAAGGGGCCTTAGTTTGGCACATCCTCTAAAATGTTTTTCTCAACAAGTCTCTTATGGAAAGCTGACCCATACGTTGAGGTCCCCTTAGGTTGACTCCTTCCATTAAAGCCTTTCCTCTGGGGAGGTGGAACCATAAGTTCCCACAAGATCTCTAGTACTCCCTAGCCACTTGACTTTGGGCAAGGTACTTGGCCTTTGTTGGCCAGTTTCTTCATCTATAAAATTCTCATTTCCTAGTGTTTATGAAATGAAATGAGATGCCAGATGTGCAGCTGAGTCAAACAAAGGTTCAAAAGCCACTTATCTTTCTTCATTTTCTGTGACCAATCTCAACTTGCACATAAGCCTCCATGGTAGAAAGAAACAAATTGCATACACATCCTTCCGTGTGAGAGTGACTGAGTGGCATGCAGTGACCTCAGAGTCAGCAAAAGCAAGGTCCCATGAGAACATCTTATAAAGTAAGCTCGTTGGCCAGGCCTGTTCTGAGTGGGAATGACAATGTTTTCAGAGACACTGTCATGAATTCTTATTGAAGACATGACCATCACGAGTGGGCAATGGTGTTCGAGAGAAAATGTGCTACTGGGGGTCAAGTTTAAACCCCAATTCTGCACTTCAAGATGGGCAACTCTAGGCAACTTTTTAACCTCCCTGGGCTTCATCTGTGCAATGATGCAATAACACCTACTTCATAAGGTTGTGTTAGTATTAATGGCATAATGTACATGGTAAGGGCTTAACAAATGGCTTTATCATAGCTATAGGTGATAATAAATGAGGATGAAAGTCAACAAAAATGTTAGGAGCCATTAATAAGGTCCAGTGTTGTTCAACCATTAACAAACATGTTGAAATGGCTTCCTGGATCTCATCTCCAGAGATGCAATTCAGTACATTGAGATGGCCCATGAATTTTCATCTCTATAAAGTTCATGAGTTGTGCTGATACCACAGCCCTTCTCATTTTCCAGATGGGACCTGGAAAAGTAAACAGACTTCCCCCAATCGCATAGCAAGTTATTGTCTGGGCCTTGACAACAACATGGGTTTTCTGACTCCACATCCAAAGAGTTCTTGTTGCCCTCACCAGTGGGCAATTCTTATTCTGGGCTGAAGAACCTAAGTCCAGTAAGCAAACTTTAAAATATAATTCCTACCTTACAAAATTCACTGTTGTAAATAAAATGAACATGAAAACCATACTGTGAAATCCCAAATACTTGTTTTGTCCACATCCAATTACAATGCCAAAGAAAGTATATATTAAATGTTGGTATACAGTTGAAAACATTATTAGGAACCTAGGATGAATGGAAAATAAATCATGTTTTAAGCCATGTGTTTTTAAGATAGTTGCCTTTGCACATAAAAGCATGTATCACATTCTATGATTCTTGTCTTAGCAGAGGTCCTTGCCTCCATCACTGTTGCAGTCAACATTTAAAAGTATTTTGTTGGAATTAAAATACACCTAGCTCCATATTCTCCAATACCCTCATCACACCAATGCCCATGGGCTGCCTCTCATAGGAGAATAGTAAAAGCAAGGCATAATATTAAGAATCTCCACCCCCTCTTCCGGTTGGTGATGGGGCAGTTTTGCCAAGATTAGCCGGCATCATATCAAACTGTTGGGGCTGCCGCAGCTGAACCCAGAACCACCTGGTTAACCTTGACTTTTCGATAGCTGACTGGATCACTTCAGTGCCCTCTGCAGGATTTCTCCCTTCATGATTTTCTTGAAAGTCTCTTACCTTGAAAGTCTCTCCAGTCTGCTTTCCCATCTACTGAATTCCTAAAAATCTTGTAAGGCTAATTCGAATCCTGTGTTCTTCATCCTAAGCACTCTCGTTGGAAGTGATCCTCCTTTGAATTCCTACAGTGCCAATTCTCTGTACCACCATAGTTCAGAAGCAGACAAGTGACTTAGAATCCCCCTTATTGCTTCCCAAACAGCCACACACCTAGCCCTGCTCCCCAAGATTCTTACTGAGCAGACTAGAACACAGTGGTTAAGGCACAGGCCTGTTCTGGTTCCATGCGGTAACATGTCTGCATCCAAGCCAGGTTTGACTTCTACAGGCAGATGTCAAGTTCCACTTGCTCTTGGGCCTCCCTCCATTGGGACTTTCCCTTTCAGCTAACTAGGCAAGAGGGTCTGTTCTACAAACCAGTCTCCCTCGAGGTGGGTCTCAAGATCTACACTCGGAAAGAAGCATTAGGAAGCCTCATTTGGGCTGCAGATGGAAACCATGTTCTCTAACACTGCATTTCCCCAATTAAGTAGATGGTCTGATTCTCTCGTTCCCAGCTCTTGATTCATCAGATTTAGAACTCAGAGAAAGGAAGGGTATGAGGGGGACCTCTAACCCCAAAGCTTAGTTTTCTGAAATTCAGAAATGATGGAATAACTGAGTAGAAAACTTGTTCAAATGTCTCCATAGAACCTAAAAAACTGCCTTACATATAGTAGGATCCCAATAAATATATAAAATTATTCACGCTTACTAGCTTCTTACAGAAACATGCCCACCACTTAACAATGAGTGCATTCTGAGAAGGGACTCAGTTACAAAGCCTCAAACCTAAGATACAATGTCCAGGTTACGGTAAACATTAAGAAAAGATTGGTTTTATAGGTTCAATAATAAACAATTAAATGAATCATAATGAGTAATTATAATGATACTGACAGTATGACTGAGCTCAGGAAAATGTCCAAATTCAGACAAAAAGTGTATGTTCGGTGAAGTATTTATTCCCAAGCTTCTGGATTCTAAAGACCAGTTAAGTGTCATTCACCTAACACAAAATTAGAAGAGTTACAGGTGCCAATTTTTTTTTTTTTTTTTTGCCAAGTGAAGTTATTTTTCTAAAAAAAAGTACCATCTTCTATCACTGGGATTTCATTAAAGAATTAACATTTAAACACCAAAAATGTAGGCAAGCCATAATTTCAGAATAATGGATAGTCCTCTACATTTAAAAAAACAAAAGAGAGAGAGAATCTGGGGCACCTGGGTGGCTCAGTCGGTTGAGCATCTGACTGGCTCAGGTCATGATCTCACAGTTTGTGGGTTCGAGTCCCACATCGGGCTCTGCGCTGACAGCCCAGAGCTGGAGCTTGCTGCAGATTCTGTGTCTCCCTGTCTCTCTGCCCCTCCCCTGCTCACACTCTCTCTCTCAAAAATAAATAGATATTTTAAAAAATTTTTAAAGTTTTTTAAAGAATCTTCATGGGAAAACTCAAAATTATGGCTTATTTTTCTTATTTTAACATTTGGTTTCATTCGATCCACACTAGGCTATGACTTGGTGTGAAATAACTCTGAAACAATCCTGTAATTTAGCATAGTCTCTCAGAGACAGACTAATTCATTTATCTGAGAAGACAAGCAAATGGTTTTTCCCTCCATCCAGAGATGTTCATATGACACCTTGCATTACCAAATGTAAAAGGCAAGTAAGAGTTTTGCTAGTGTTGCATCTTTCTGCTACTTTTCTTTCCCAGCTCTTCCCATATTAGGATGCTGTCTTTCATGTACCTTATGAAGGAAACAAAGGAATGCAGTCTTTTTTAAACTTCCCACAATCCAAAGTAATTTTTTTTTTTTATCAAAGAGTTATGTATAAAATGACCACAGCTTCTGAGCCACGGATATGTTATTCATAAAAAGAATATCAATCGATGGGAATGCAAGCTGGTGAAGCCACTCTGGAAAATACTATGGAGGTTCCTCAAAAAAATAAAAATAGAACTACCCTACAACCCAGCAGTTGCACTACTGGGTATTTATCTAAGGGATACAGGTGTGCTGTTTCAAAGGGACACATGAACCCCAATGTTTATAGCAGCTCTATCGACAACAGCCAAAGTATGGAAAGAGCCCAAATGCCCATTGATGGATGAATGGATAAAGAAGATGTGGTATACACACACACACACACACACACACACACACACACACACACACACAATGGAGTATTACTCGGCAATCAAAAAGAATGAAATCTTGCCATTTGCAACTACATGGATGGAACTAGAGGGAATTATGCTAAGTGAAATTAGTCAGTCAGAGAAAGACAAGTATCATATGACTTCACTCATATAAGGTCTTTAAGAGACAAAACAGATGAAAATAAGGGAAGGGAAATAAAAATTATATAAAAACAGGGAGGGGGACAAAGCATAAGAGACTCATAAATATGGAGAACAAACAGAAGGTTACTGGAGGAGGTGTGGGGGGGGGGATGGGCTAAATGGGTCAGGCGCATTAAGGAATCTACTCCTGAAATCATTGTTACACTATATGCTAACTAATTTGGATGTAAATTTTAAAAAATAAAAATTTTTAAAAAATCTCAGATATAATGTTTGTCTATTTCTCCTTTAAAATTTGCCAATTTTTGCTTCATGCCGTTTGTAGTCTTTTTTGTTAAACATATCGATGTCAACAATTGTTGGTACCTTAAGTTCTTTCAAATATAACTGGTAATGAATTTAAAAAGAAAAAGGTGAAAAAAGTTATGAAATGTGTCCAAGAAGGCAGAACCACTTAAGCACTAAACTTCTAAGATATCTATACCAAGTATACAATAGGAGACTTACTTGGTAATTGTTAACTCAATCCTCGGTTTAAAGCTTAAGGAATCTAAATTCAGTCCTACAGTGACTAACGCAATCATTCCTGACATTCCCAAAAATTCCACTGGAGAGAAAAAAGTGAACAAAATTAGTTGCATTCAAATCTGCACATGGAGGTACTTTATCTTGAGAAGAATTGGTGAGAAACTGAAGAGTCCTATTTTTTGGAAAATTGCCTCAAGGGATTGGCCTAATCCTGTAGATTAGGGGTCAGCAAACTTTTTTGTAAAGGACCATATAGTAAATATTTAGTCTTTGTGGACCACATGGCCCCTGTTGCAACTACTCAGTTTAGCGGCTGTAGTGCAGAAGCAGCCATAGATAATATGTAAATGAATGGATGCCTGATAAATAATAGACAGAAATTTGAAGCACTTTGGAGCAAGGCAGACCTGACTGCTCTGAGAATGTGACCTCCTTTTCCTCTATTAGCACCCCTGCATCTGTAAAATGGGTTTAAGAGAATAATGCCTCATAGAGTTGTTGTGAGGATTAAATTAAATAACATGAAAATTGCTTGGCACCTCTTTAAATAAAAAAAAGTATATATATATGATAGTCACTATTATTATGCCATTGTTTTTATACATCTGCTTTACTGCTTAGTAAATTAATACTGTTTATTTGAAGAGGATTTTATTATTCCTTTGGTGTATCTAATCACTTCAGTCCACTTTAGATTTCTTTTTTTTTTTAACGTTTATTTTTGAGAGAGAGAGAGAGAGAGAGAGAGAGAGAGAGAATGAGCGAGGGAGGGGCCCAGAGAGACGGAGACACAGAATCTGAAGCAGGCTCCAGGCTCTGAGCTGTCAGCACAGAGCCCGACATAGGCTCAAACCCATGAACCACCAGATCATGACCTGAGTCGAAGTCGGATGCTCAACCGACTGAACCACCCAGGCGCCCCAGATTTCTTTTTACCTTCTTATCTAACTGATATAATATGAATAACAAATGACAGTAAAACCAGTAGTGCTCAGAAGTGTGCTGAAAGGGAAATTGTCTCTCAAAATCTTAGTTCCCCTGTCCCATAATTAGTATTACTGTATTTTGTTTTATTTTATTTTTAAAAGTTTATTTATTTATTTTGAGAGTGAGAGAGAGAGCATGAGCAGGGGAGGGGCACAGAGAGGGAGAGAGAGAGAATCCCAAGCAAGCTCTGTGCTGACAGACCACGAGGGGCTCAAT
>NW_024412436.1:23664-98489 GCF_014898765.1 Herpailurus yagouaroundi | reverse complement strand
CTCTGTGCTGACAGACCACGAGGGGCTCAATCCCACGAACCGTGAGATCATGACTTGAGCCAAAACCAACTGAGCCACCCAGGTGCTCCAGTATTACTGGATTTTAAAGGTCATCTTTCTCAGTAATAGACAGTACTTGGAGACAACGTCTGCTATGAGGAAACCAGTAAATGATGTTATTTAAAACTGATGTCATTGGGACGCCTGGGTGGCTCAGTCGGTTGAGTGACCGACTTCGGCTCAGGTTATGATCTCACAGTTTGTGAGTTTGAGCCCCCGCGTCGGGCTCTGTGCCGACAGCTCAGAGCCTGGAGCCTGCTTCCGATTCTCTGTCTCCCTCTCTCTCTGCCCCTCCCCTGCTCATGCTCTGTCTCTCTCTCAAAAATTAATAAACATGAAAAAAATTTAAAACTGATGTCATCTTATTTCATATAATCCCAATGTTATAGATTACATGGTATGAATGCATACATTAATATATGTATGTGTGTTTATATGTATTTTTTAAAGGCTGAGGACATATACCAAAATGTATCCATACTCTAATTTATAACATAGGTTTATTGGTGATTTTTTTTCTTTGACTTCCAAAATTCTACAATAAACATGCATTACTCTTATAATTAGGTGACATTTTTACAAAATTACAAATGCTATTATATTCAATAATATTCTAAGTGTTCTGAAGGGGGGAAAAATCATGGACCATGTAATAAAGAAAGTAATTTTCATCAGCACGAACCCCAGTAGTCATATGGAACTCAATGTTTTTCTGACTCAATGGAAAAAAACTACCACAGAGAACTGACGCTGTGGACAAGTGGCTCTCTCAATCTTTGTCTCTCTCTTCCTCTCTCTGGTTTAGAAAAAGTGAAGGTCCCCCTAAAAGGAGAATCAAAGGGAAATTTTTTTTCCCTAAAAGCACCAGGATTCAAGACTGGATGTATTTCTAACTAAAATATATTTGGATGATGACAGAGGGCCTTTATAATCTAGACCAATGACTATACAAAGAGACACTGGAGAGCATCAGCACAGGCAAGAAGGAGATGCATTGTTTGTAGAGAGTTTTAAAACAATGAAACTTTAAATGTTGTCTGCTCTTTATTATCTTCATTCCCCAGAAATTGTGAATAACATCACTTGATATAATATTCCTCATGCTTAGATTAAGCCCCTCTCTTGGTACACCTCTGGCTTTTATAAAACCTACCATGTTTCATGAATTATACACTGACTTTTGAAGTGCCTTTTCTGTCCTAAATTCAAACTTTCTTCCATGGGCTGATGTATGAATATTTCCAACTGCACTACCTGTGAACCAACAATGTTCCAGAAGCATTGTGCCTTTTGTGAGGCAATGTATGTGCCATTTATTTTGTTTTTTGTTTTGTTTTGTTTTGTTTTGTTTCATGGAAAAGAATGAATATTTTTATACAAGTCCAGGTTTCATGAACTGAACACAACAGAGACAAAAATGGAAATTACTGTATGTGCTCAAAGAGGTGACACTGTAACCTCAATCAGAGGCTCCCTGGGCTTTAGCCAGTTGACTGAGTGTTCATTAGCAAAGGGACAAAAAAAAAAAAAAAATTAGATAACATAACAGAAATGTAACATTGGAGAGTGTGTGCATTAGAATTTTATCTGTGTTTAGCAATGGAATTTCTGGCAATGGAACTTCTCGTGTTAACATGTCTACCACTGAAATAATTAAACATAAGAGTAAAGGACCACCCAAAGTGGTTTTTTAATCCCTGAAGCAGAGGAAAGTGCAATGGAGGAGGGAGAATATCGGTTTCCTGGCGCTGCTGAAAAAGAGTTCCACAAACTATCTTAAACAACAGGAATTTATTGCCTCACAAGTTCCCGAGGCCACAGGTCCAACATCAAGCCTCCCTCAGCAGTGGTTTCTCCTGAGACTGAAAGGGACAATCTAGTCCAGGCCTCCCAAGCACTGACCAGAAGCACTTCCCTCTTTCAGAAGGAAAGTGGAAGGGAACCGATGTTTGTTAGCTGCCCGAACTTGAGTTCAGTGGTGAGCTAGTAAATGTTTAAAAGCAGCTCTCCGGAGGTTAAATGAGTTTTTAAAAGTCCCTGATGGACAGTGTCTGCCAATTTCCATGGTGTAAATACTCGCAATATGACCAATTTCAACATGATGTCACTTGAACAGAGCTGTGAAAGAGATGTGTACAGTCAGCTCTCGCAAGCGGCTAAGAGCTGTCTCCAGCCTATCAGCATGAGCAAATCATTGGACATACATTATCTTGTTAGTGCCAAGAGTACCCCTATAGGCTAGGTGTTTCTATATCACTTTTATAGATAAGGAAACTAAAGCTTAGAGAGGTTAAGTAATATTCCAAGGTCAGCAAGCTAATAAATTGTGAAGGTGGGGGTTGAATTCAAGTCTGCCTAACTCCAAAACGCTTCAAGGACTAGTATCAGTGTATTCAACCAACATGTGTCAAATTACTTTCAGGCATATAGGAAGCACTGGGGTTGGCTGGGAGAACACAGAAAAGAGAATAAATAAAAAGATGAAAAAGAGACAGCCTCCACATCAAGGAACTCATGATCTGGTGGAAGAAATGGAAATACTAATTTTTAAAATTTTTTTCTCCAGATATTTAAGGCATCCATAAAAGTTTCACAGGGAGAAGAAAAAAAAAAAAAAAGAAAATTAGGAATCTGAAGGAAATGACCATTCAGTGAACACCTTCTGTACTTTTACTGATTCAGGGCAGTAAGCAAGTCCCAGGTGGCAATCTACCTAGAGTGGAAGCAGAGCTTTTAGGTAACTGGAGATGACAAGAGTAATTAAGCTTTTGATGCTTCAGGTCTTTCATGGTTGTAAGTTGCCCCACTATGTGGGGTGAGAGCAGAAGCAGGATTTGACTGTTTCGATGCAGTTGCTATGGCTCTTGGGGACTGGTTAGCTCAATCAGGCTAGTAAAAATCCTTAATTGCCAATCCCACTGGACTAAACTAGCAAATTATTGCAGGTCTACCAGTTAGGCACTTTGACTCCTACGATTATTCTACTTTCCTGCTTCTTTTCTAGATACAGGTATACCTACCTGATTTCTCCCTCTACTCTCCTGCCCCCTAGCCTCTGGTGAGGGCCACCATTCCTACAGGCCCCTCATTGTGAAGCCCATGGAATGAAAGGCAGCTGAGCTGCAAAGACCTCAGGAGCATCTCTCCTGGTTCTCTCATTTTAGAGATGGGTTGCTAAGGGTCAGAGCAGGAATCAGCACTGAGCTGATTCCAGGGGACTGCCAATGACTAAATGTAAGGTCAAAAGGTAGAGTTCAAAAAGAATAAGAGAGGGGTGCCTGGGTGGCTCAGGCAATTAAGTGTCCAACTCTTGATTTTGGCCCAGTCATGATCTCGTGGTTGGTGGATTTGAGCCCTTAGCTGGGCTCTGAGCTGACAGTGCAGAGCCTGCTTGGGATTCTCTCTCTCTCTCTCTCTGCACCTCCCTTGCTTACTCTCTCTCTCAAAATAAATAAACATTTTTTTAATTAAAAAAAAAAGAGCAAGAGAGTAATTACATAGAGAAATAATGCAAAGGGAAGGGACGTGAGGTTGAAATTAAGGAGATGTTAAGAGACAGTAGGAAAGAGCTAGAAGTAGCAGAAGAATAACATGACAAGATGCACAGAGGGGCTGCAACAAGGGGGAAGCAGTTAGGAAGAAGCAAATGATTCAAGATCAACGAAGAAGAAAAGTACATAAAATTCACTTTGAGGGCAGCATTTTTTTGTATTTGTTTCTGCCTTACCAACGTAGAAAGTCAGGTACACCATTGAAATGCAAAGAATGACACTAGTTAGTGTATTGCTAAAGAGGTCAGTCAATATAAACTGAATGATTCTTGCACACGAATATCCACATATTATGCTTCCAAAGATGCCCAAGCAGAGGCCCGTGATTACATGTAAGTCTAGAAAAAGAAAATAAGAAAGAACAGAAGTTGAACTGTAACTTTCGTTTCTTTCATTGATGGCAGATGGGTCTATGTGCTTTGGTTTGCTTTTGAGATTTTGAATGGGGACCTTGTCCTTCAGCAAGTGGGAGTTTCAGGAAAGCTGGTAAAACAGACTTTCTGGGGACATTTCCCTAATGGTCTGTAGCTTGAGGTTTGCTTATCCAGGAAGAGCAGACTCAAATGTCCTCAGAAGCCAGGCAAGTGAAAAGCCTGTAACAAACTAGAAAGTGAACCTCTGACCAAAAAACCATCCAAATTCAAACTGTTTACATACTAAATTAGGGCCAAGCAAATCGTGTCCAGGGTCCCCACCAATCTGAAGTCCATTTGTGACCCCCAGCCCAAGGGCATTTGGGAAATGGAGAAGAGAAATTTTCTGTAGTCACCAAAACTGGGGGCAACAATGGCAGTCAGCGAGCGGGTGTCAGACAATGCCAAGGTCAGTCCTAAATAACAAAGATTGTCCCACCCCAAATGCCTATAGCTCCCCATTGAGAAGCACTGCACACCCCTCTTTATCACCAATATTTCTTTCTCCTTTTAGCACCTCTCTCCTCCTAAAACTATCACATTCTGCCTTCACCCTCAGGCTCAAATCCAGGATCAAGTCCATTTTTTTTTTCTTTTTTTAAGTAGGCTCCACACCAACGTGGGGCTTGAATTCATGACCCTGAGATCAAGAGTCAGATGCTCTACCCACTAAGGCACCCAGGTGCCCCTAATCAATTCTTAACATCCACTCACTGAGATCCAGATTGATCCAGGAAAGCAGTTACTTGGAGCCAGATGATGTGTGTGTGGTGGGGAGAGAAACTAAATCATTTTTTTACCATTCTTTCCCCCATACTGTCCAAGAAAACATATATATGGTAATTATTTTCTTGTTATCTGATATATGCTATTTTAACTGGTCCAAAAGTAAAATATAGAGAATGCAGTAAAGTTAAGACATCTTGAATGTATTTTAACTTTGGTGTGAATTGAAATGCATCATAGAAGAATGATTTTAGAAAATATGCAGAGGAGGGGCACCTGGGTGGCTCAGTCAGTTAAGTGTCCAACTCTTGATTTCAGCTCAGGTCATGACCTCACTGTCTGTGAGATCAAGGTCCACGTTGGGCTCTGTGCTGACATTGTGGAAACTGCCTGGGATTCTCTCTCTCCTTCTCTCTCTCTGCCCCTCTCTCTCATGCACACTTACTCTCTCTTTCTCAAAATAAATAAATAAACAATTTTTAATAATGCACTCACATCTTAGAAAATATTCACAGGAAAATAAATGCTCTTACCTCTAAGTATGGAAATGTGGAGTAAGTTGTTCCGAAAAAGTCCAAAAAGTGTGGATGTGAAGCCACAAATTATCATTGATTCTCCTCTTATGATATCAGTATACATTTTGGAAATGCCTGGAAAAGGAAATATAAAATGTAATTTAATTTGGTACATGAAAATGATGCTCTTGCCCAGGAAACACAAAAATAAAAGAGAAGGAATATGCTGACAGAAAGAAAACAGCCATGACTGGGATGGGTCTGTAAGGCAACCACCATTTTTAATTTCTTCATGTGCTTTTTTTTTATATCTCCAACGACAAGGGAACATGACAATAGCATTCTCTGAAGTGTCCATGGCCTCAAACCATGCTTGAGTTTTAGAATGAGACAAAGTACTTCTCAGCGTGACACAATATTTAGCTTGAATAAACAGAAGTCATTCGACTCCACAAAAATCACATTTTAGAAATAAGTACAAAGGATGACCCAGCGATTCTACTTCTAGACATATGCTCAAGAGAATTGAAAACCTACGTCCACACAATTTTACATGAATGTTCATAGCAGCATTATTTGTAATAGTCAATCAAATTATTCAGCCACAGAAAAGAAGGAAGTACTGATTGATACATGTTACAGCATGGATGAACCTTGAAAACATTATAAAAAGGGAAAGAAGACGAACACAAGAAACACATATTGTATGGTTTGACTTGTATGAAATGTCCAGAATAGGCAAATCTATAGACAGAAAGTAGATTAGTGGTTGGTTGCCAGGGGCTTGGAATAGGGGAATTAGATGTGACTGCTAATGGCCAGGAGATTTCTTTGATGGTGATAAAACTGCTTCAGGGGTATCTGGGTACCTCAGTCAGTTAGGTGTCTGACTCTGGATTTCACCTCACAGTCATGAGATCACACCCAGTGTGGAGCCTGCTTAAGACCGTCTCTCTCTCTCTCTCTCTCTCTCTCTCTCTCTCTCTCTCCCTCGCCCTCTCTCCCCTGCCCGTGTGCTCTCTCTCTCAAAAAAAAAAAAGTTCTAAAATTAGATGGTGATGATGGTTGTATAACTCTAAATATATTATAGATCACTGAAGTGTACACTTTAGAAGGATACATTTTATGGTACATGGATTATATTTCAAAAAAGCTGTTTTTAAAAAATTTTAATTCAGTACAAAATCTTATTGGCACTTAGCATCCACAAGTAGTTAAGTTTAATGGAAAATATAATCAAATTAATTGCTTAGTGATACACAACTTATGAGTAGGGTGATAGTGACTGGTACTCGCCCAACCAGTATCCATCCTCTGTTCTTGGTAACAAAACTGGTTTTATCCAGGGTGGCACTGTGTTCAGCAAAATGACCATTTCCCCTCACATCCTGGGCTTCAAAGAGTAGCCACTGAGATATAAGTGGAAGTTACCAAGTTGGACTCTGGGGAAATTTCTTGGAGGGAGAAGTGACTTGGTTGAAAGAAGCATCTCTCTGTCCCTTGCCCTTTTCCTCTTCTCCTTGCCTGAAATGTGGGTGTGATGACTGGAACTTTAGCAGCCAACTTGTGATCCTGAGAGTAGAAGCCACACACAAAGAATGGAGGAGCAGAGAAATAAAACCCAAGGTAGATTGCTATCATTGTTGCTTTAAATATTATACTTTAAATAGATTTAAAAATAAGAAAAAAAAGTCAGGGGCACCTGGGTGGCTCAGTCAGTTAAGCAGCCGACTTGGCTCAGGTCATGATCTACAGGTTCATGAGTTTGAGCCCCACACCAGGCTCTGTGCTGATAGCTCAGAGCCCGGAGCCTGCTTCGGATTCTGTGTCTCTCTCTCTCTCTCTCTCTCTCTCTGTGTCCCTCCCCCACTCATGCTCTGTCTCTCTCTGTCTCTCAAATAAATGAATAAACATTAGGAAAAAATTTTCTAATAAAAATAAAAATATGAAAAAAATATTTTCCCATATGTTTACAAATTACAGGGCTTTTCATTCCTTTATGTAGATCCAAATTTCTATTTGGTACCAGTTTCATTCTTCCTGACTTCCTTTATCATCTTTTAATAGTGAGGATCTGCTAATGATAAATTCTTTTAGTTTCAGTATGTTTAAGAAGGTGTTTTACCTTTGCTTTTCAAATATATTTCCACTGAGGATTCTAAGTTTTTATTTTAGTACTTTAAAAACGTTGTTCCACCATCTTCTCATTTGCATTGTTTCTGAAAAGAAGTCATTATTATTTTTGTTCCTCTGTATATAATGTGTCTCCCCTTCTGTCTGCCTTTAAGATATTTTTAGGAACTTGATTTTTATGTCATAGTGTAGTTTTATGTTTCTTGGGTTCATGTAGGTTGAGCTTCTTGATTCAGAATTTTTCATCCATTATTTCTTCAAGTATTTTTTTGTTTCTCCCACTCTCTCTCCTCTTTTTTGGGGACTTGTATATCAAACCACTTGAAGTTGTCCCACGGTTCACTAATGTTCTTTTCACTTATTTTCTCCATGTGCTTTGTTTTGGATAGTTTCTATTGCTGTCCCTTCAAGTTCACTAATACTTTCTTTTACAGTGTCTAATCTACTTCCATCCAGTGGAATTTTTGCCTTAGGTATTGTGTTTTTCATCTCTAGAAGTTTGATTTAGGTCTTTTTTTATATCTACCAGTGGTATGCTGATAAACCACCTCTCCAAAATTAAAACAAAAACAAAAACACCTGATTTGTAGCATTTGCCAATTCCATGTATAAATACTTCCATCATAGCCAATTTGAAGTTATTGTTGGTTTAACAACTGGCTTGCAAAATTTGTGGTTATTTAACAACGGGCTCTCACAAGATGACAGGAGTAAGTTTTACCCCAGCCTTAATCCTTCCTCTAATTTTTTGAATCTACAGAATAGAGTTACAATAACTGCTTTAATGTTTGTATCTAGTAATTCTACCATCTGCCTCATTACTGCATCTGTTTCTACTTATTATTTTGTACTTTTTATGACTCATGTTTTCCTGCTCCTTTGCATGCCTGCTAATTTTTTATTATACATGACAGAAGTGTATATTTTACCTTATTAGATGCTGTATATTTTTGTATTCCTATAAATATTTTTTGTTCTAGAGCAGTTATTACTTGGAAATAGCTTAACCTTTTATAACTTGCTTTTAGGCTTTGCTACAGAGTACCAGAGCAGCCTTTAGTTTAAAGGAAAATTTCCCTGCTACTAAGGCCTCTACTTGATGTCCCATGAATTATGAAGTTTTTCCACTCTGGCTGTGACAAACATGAAAGGGGTTGTTTCCTCTGCTCCTTCAAGAGTTTTCCTTCCCCATATCCACAGGAATATATAAACAGAGAGACCCAGTGTCCCTGATGAGTTTGTGGAGCTGGCATAATCCCCAAATTTAAGAACATATGACACACAATAGTACATTATGCATCCTAATATAATTAAAAATTGATATAGAAAGGATTGCAAAACTACATATTTTCTAAAAGCATCTGTTTAATATAATCCCATTGCATCAAATTCAAAATGATCACGGTGACACTTTTTTTAAAAATCCAAACAGAACTGGATCTGATTAAAATTCTAATTTTTTTCTTTTGGTGTTTTTGAAACACATAATAATTAAATATATATAGCTGGGGTATTATTATTATTATTATTATTTTATTATTATTATTATTATTTCTAGAACACTATATGTAGTTTGAAAGAAAGAAAATCTCTGCTTTCCAGTGTTTGATCTGAGGATATGAAACATCAGAATATTCAGATTCTATCCATCTTTCCCAAAGTCTCCTGAATGATGGGATATACAGGATTATACAGAATTTCTAATTACTCAGTGTCTGCCTGTGGATCAATGTATTCAGGCTGTTTATTTCTGTTCTTCTTGCTTCATTATTGTAGCCAATAAAGAAAGCAACTGGCAAGATAAGTTATAATCCTCTTGTTGTTGGGGAACGAAGATATGACTGGCAGTTGACCTGCTGACTTGGAGGTGATTAGAGGCTCCTCATCCCCTCTTCAGCAAGTGGAATGTGAGCTCCACTTGCCTTTCCTGCTCCCAGAGGCTGATCCAAGGACACGGCCTTGAGATAGTGATGGGTGTTCAGAACCCCCACACAGCACACATGACTGGACTCTGTTGAGGCCAATACATACATTTTAAGATGTGGAGTGCAGGGGCAGGGATGCTTTCATCTTGTTGCTACCCAAGACAAGCCTTGTATGTAAGTTTCTTCTGCTTATAAAAACCTACCAACCTGCCTCTTTCTTCAGTCTCTCCCTCCCCTCTGCATATGGGGGTCAGTTTCAAATTGCATCTGGGAAGCTCCCAAGAGGGTTGCTAACCAATATTCAGTTTACTACTTGTTGCTAGCTTTGACTGTGACAGAAGCCACAAAAAAATGCTGGCAAAACAGATTTAGAGATTATTAGCACATTTGATTTAGCTGCTCATGAAATCCTTTTATCCTTCCCTCAAATTCAGGGACCCAACCTGGAACAAGTAAAATGCAAGGTCTGAAGTATGAAGCATTGAATTTGCCTTGTAGCTGTGTTTAATGGCAAAATACCACAAGAATTACTCCCTCATAATGTAGAACTTATACTCACTAATTCACTGAAAAATGTGAAAAAGGAAAGAATAAAACAAAAGCCACCTAACAGCTTCACAGCTCAGATACAACTTTAATGTTGAAGTCTTTTGTAAGCGTATAAACTTTTTACTCAGTTGAGATCATACCAAAACTTTGTTTTATTCCTTTACAAGGTCCTATTTCAGATTTGCTTTTTGGGTTTTTAAAAAATATTTCATGTTTTTATTTAAATTTTAGTTAACATATAGTGTATATTAGTTTCAGGAGTAGAATTTAGCAATTCATCACTTATATATAACACCCAGCGTTCATCCCAACAAATGCCCTCCTTAATACCCATCCCCAATTTGGCTCTTCCCCCCACCCACCTCCGCTCCAGCAACCCTCAGTTTGTTCTCTACGGTTAAGAGTCTCTTATGGGTTGCTTCCCTCTATGTTCTTTCCCCTATGTTCATCCATTTTGTTTCTTAAATTCCACATGAGTAAAATCACATGGTATTTGTCTTTCTCTGACTGACTTATTTCACTTAGCATAATACAGTCTAGCTCCATCCACATTGTTGCAAATGGAAAGATTCTTTCTGGTGGCTGAGTAATGTTCCATGATATCTATATCTTACATCTTTACCTAGTTGATGGACATTTGGGTTCTTTGCATAATTTGGCTATTGTTGATAATGCTGCTATAAACACAGGGTGCATGTGCCCTTTCAAATCAGTATTTTTATATCCTTTGGATAAATACCAAGTAATGGAATTGCTGCATTGTAGGGTGGTTCTATTTTTAACTTTTTGAGAAAACTCCATACTGTTTTCCAGAGTGGCTGCACCAATTTGCATTCCCACTAACAGGACAAAAATGTTCCCCTTTCTCTGCTTCCTTTACAATATCTTTTGTGTCCTGTGTTGTAAATTTCCAGATTTGTTTCAAAGTAAAAATTGTTTGAGCCCAATGCATTCTTTTCAAACAGGTAATGAACAGACAAGTTCCTTTTCACTTGCATGTGACTATCCACTACTTTTTCCAACAGGTCAGGCCACCCAGACTGTGCAGGATTTACAGTACCCAAGGGTATCACATCAAAAGAAGCACTATTTGCATTGTAGGAACTAGTTTTGTATATTACAATAATTTTAGGCATATGGCAGAAAATATTTTTCCTTAAAAAATTACTATGACAATTAGAAGTAAACTGTTTTGAAGAAAGAACCATTTATCTAATTCACATATATTGCCTATATGGTGACTCTGCCAAAACCATAAATAAGCAAAAGTGATATTTATCCCCCCCCCAAAAAAAATGAGTCAAATTTGTCTTATTAGGAAAAATTGTTATTGGATCCAAAACCCATTCACCACCTTGAGCATTAATGACATAAAGAAAATATTAACTAAGAGCCAAATACCCTCACTAGTTTTTCTTTTTAAAAAATAGGAGACTTTCGGGGCACCTGGGTAGCCCAGTTGATTAAGCATTTGACTCTTGATTTTGGCTCAGATCATGATCTCAAAGTTGTGAGATCGAACCCTGTGTCAGGCTACACACACAGAGTGGAGCCTGCTTGGTATTCTCTTTCTCCTTCTCTCTTCCTACCCCATTTGTGCGTGTGTGTGCTCTCTCTCACAAAAAATAAAAATAAAAATAAATTTTAAAAATTAAAAAAAAAGAAATAGAAGACTTTCTATTATACTTCTTTTTTGGAAAAAAATTGAATATAGAAACTGCAGTAAATAATTAAAGTTTATAGTTTGTTATAGGCACTTATAGTCAAGAGTTTCAGAAAAGGGAGCAGGGAAAAAATGAGGTGAATAAAACAATTGGGAAATACAAATGGCCAAAAGAGAAAGACAAGTAAAGGAAAAATAGAAAAAAAGATTGTACTTAGAAAATAGAGAAAAGGAGTGCCTGGGTGGCTCTGTCGGTTAAGTGTCCAGCTTCGGCTCAGGTCATGATCTCAAGGTTCATGAGTTCAAGTCCAGCGTCGGGCTCTGTGCTGACAGCTCGGAGCCTGGAGCCTACTTTGAATTCTGTGTCCCCCTCTCTCTCTGGCCCTCCACTGCTCGTGCTCTGTCTCTCTCTCCCTCTCAAGAAAATAGAGAGAGAGAAAGAAAAGAGGACAGGATCAGACTCTTTGAGAAATATGACAATTTAGGGTATTCCCACCTTAAAAATTGATGTTCTCCCAATAGCAGGTGTAAATGGGTGTAAAATTGGGAATATCACTTATCGGATTGGTTGGAGGTTTCCAGTTCCAATCATAAGGCAATATATTTCCATTAAATATAACCAATACCTTAAAATTGGTTAGGAAAATATTTCTTCGTCAAAAACTGAAACCAGAGCACCTAACCATTTCATGTTTTTTACCGCTGTGTTAATAAAACATGACAACAGGGGGATATTTCCAAGTGAAATCATCTTTTACCAAATAAGAGGGGAAGTACTGAAGGTCCCCAAACCCTCTTGGGAATAAGCTATTACTTTTTTTTAAGTTTATTTATTTTGAGAGACAGAGAGAGAGCATGCAAGCAGGAGAGGGTCAGGCTCCACACTGTCCATGCAGAACCCGATGCTGGGGCTCCATCTCACGATTCAGAAGGTCCTGAGCCAAAACGAAGAGTCAGATACTTAACCAACTGAGCCACCCAGGTGCCCCAGGACTAAGCTATTATTGAACATGTTTGCCAAACTATGATCTTACTCATAGTAAGATCTTTTAAATAAACTACACACCCTTCCACTACCTGCTTACCGTTAGCTGGTCCAAAAGGGAGGCAGTTATAACAACAGACAGTAAGGCCTCAGAAGAGTTTCACTGGGGGTATGGCAGAGTTTCTACCTTGAGGGTTAGAATTCAGTGGAATGGAATAAGAATGCTAATTTTTATCACCTTCTAGAAAGGTTACTTTTCGTCTTGAAAAAAATCCTTTGAGATTACAATTGGTGTATTTATCCCAGATCTTGGATTGCCTTATTTGCATTGCATCTTTCAAGTCCATCAATGCCCCATCGCCAAGAAAAATAGCATAAATATCTACTTGCCAGATGCACAATTTGTGCAAAAAACAAAAACAAAACAAGATCCAAAGAAAAATAATTTATCCTCGTATCTTCAATGTAAATTGACAATAAATTTCATATTTAAAGATTTTTTTAAATGTAAGAGAGAGAAATAAATCTGACATACCAATAGTTTTCAGTGAATTCACAGAAAAAATAGGATCTGTAATGCCAAGGGTCATGCTAAAGAGTAGGCAAGATTGCAAATCCCATGACTCTTCATTGAATTTCAGAACGACATATCCAATTACGATGAATGCCACAACAAAGCTTATTAATCCTGTTAGGAAGACCTGTGAAACCAATTCATAACACAGTATTAGATTTAACATTTAAAGATGGCATGACTACATTTACTTAGGTAAGAATCAGACCTTGGTTATGCATTTTGTACAGTTACTCTAAAAAATAACTTTGAAAGGTATTTAGGGTTACCTGCCTCAGAGAAACCATCCCTTCCAAACAAAAGAGATTCTATCTTACTGTTACAAGAACAATTCACTAATCTTTCTTGTCGTTCTGGCTTAATAGTTCCCAACATCAAAATGTTCTTAAAATAGAATGCAAATGTTTCCTGCTTCTGTGTAAAACATTTCCTGGTTTCCTTGGTGTTGATCTGCAGGGCTCCACGCAGAAAGAGAGGTAAAAACAAAGGGCAAAAACCACATGCCAGCTGATTTGGCCCTCTTATTAAGGGATTTCTAGAAGCCTCATTCAACAAACTTTTGTGCACATTTCATTAGCCACACTATTTTCTGAGGCTACATAGCTACCACCTGCTGAGAAACAGAATATTTCACACTGGGCCCACCACTATACCAAGCAAAATCTAGTAAGTTTCTGTTAATGAGAGAAAGAGAGAATGCATATCAGATGGGCAATTAGCAGTGTCTGCCTCAGAAATAGAAACAATGTAAAACTCTTAAACAAGAAGAAGGAATTAAAGAATAACGAAAACCGACTCAACTTGATTGAGAAGGCTGAAGGAGAAGCAAAGGTGAAGCATGGCAAATGCAAAGTACAAAACTACATGTGAGAAATAAACCCAAATCGATTTCTTTTGATTTTTTAACTTATTTTTAATTCACATGCAGTGAAATTCATTCTTTTGATGTGGAGTTATAGGTGTCTTGACAGATGCATGCAGTCATGTGACCATGACCACAATTAAGAAACAGAACAGATCCATCACCTTAAAAAAAAAAAAAAATTGTCCTTAGGCTCCTCCTTTGTACTTAATTTCTTTCCCTAGCCCCAGTGCCTGGCAACAAATGATCTGTTCTCCAAACATACTCTTTTGGCTTTGCTAGAAGGAAGGTCTATGAATGGAATTATACAGTAGGTAGCCTTTTGAGTCTGGTTTCCCTCTCTTGGCTAAGACATTTGAAATTCTATGTTGTGTCTATTAAAGCTCTGTTCCTTTTTTGTTGCTGGGTGGTATTCTATGGTAAGATGTATCACAATGTGCTCATTCATTCACTAGCTGAGGAACATTTGAGTTCTTTCTAGACTTTTCAGATTATGAAAAAGGCTGCTACAAAGATTCACACAGAGGTTTTAGTGTAAACATAAGCTTTCATTTCACTTCAGTAAATACACAGAAGTAGAATTACTGGGTCATATGGCAAGTGTATGTTTAACTCCGTAAGAAACTCCCAAACCGTTCTCCAAAGCGGCTGTACCATTTTGCATTTTCATGCATTCTCACCAGCACTTGCTATTATCAGGCTTGTTATTGTTTCTGCTGTTGCCATTCTAATAGGTATGTAGTGGTACCTCACTGTGGTTTTAATTTGTATTTCTCCAATGGCTTAACAGTGTGGAACATATTTCCAAACACTGTTTTCCATCCAATCTTCCTTGGTGCCTCAAATCTGTTAAAATATTTTGCCCTTCTAAATCTATTTTTAATCACAATAAATATTAAGCTAGTTTTTAATTTTTTTTAAATATTTATTATTGAGAGAGAGAGACAGAGACAGAGTGCAAGTGGGGGAGGGGCAGAGAAAGTGGGAGACACAGAATCCAAAGCAGGCTCTAGGCTCTGAAGCCGGACACCAGCTTGAACCCACAAACTTTGAGATCATGACCTGAGCCAAGGTCAGACACCAACTGACTGAGTCACCCGGGTGCCTGGTAAAACAGCAGAGATTCTCAATATGGATAAAATAACAAAATCTAAGTATATATTATCAAAAAAAATCTAGACATAAGGACATCAAAATCTTATAAGTGGAAGAATGGGAAAATTATATCAGGAAAATACTAAGCAAAAGAAAGCTGGTATAACTACAGTAATACCAGATGAAATTGATGTAAGGCAAAGAGCATTATTTAGGATAAAAGGGTAGCTAAATAACGGGAAAAAATTAACTAGGAAAATAATAATACTTGTAGGCACTTAATAACAGAGTTTCTACTTACATAAAGTAAAAACCAGCAGAATTGCAAGCAGAAATTGATAAATCCATAGTTATAATGGAAGCTTGTTATATTAAATTGAAAAACAACACTGGCAAAGATATAGAAACCAGACTTCATAATAAACAAAATAATCTACTGAACTAATTTAGACCCCTGCACTCAACAATGGGAGAATGTATATTCTTGTAAAGCAAAGAACATTTTGGAAAAGTGAGGTACTAGGCCACAAAGCACATCTCCACAAACCACAAGAGTTGATATACAAAACACACTCTCTAGTCATAATGTGATAAAAGAAATAACGATAAAAGACCATATTTGGAAATTTTAAAATAACTTCTAAGTAATTAATGGGTTAAAAACAAATAATTCAATTAAAAATGGGCAGAGGACCTGAATAGATTTTTTTCCAAAGAAGACACATTGATGGCTTATAACAGACACATGAAAAGACAACATAACAAGTCACCAGGGAAATGCAGATCAAAACCAAAATAAGCTATCACCTCACACCTGTCAGAATGGCAAGTATCAAAAAGGCAAGAAATGGATAAGTGTTCACAAGGATGTAGAGAAGAGGGAAGCCTCTTGTGCTGTTGGTAGGAATGGAAATTGGTGCAGCCACTGTGGAAAACAGTATGGAGATTCCTCAAAAAACTAAAACTAGAAGTACCATAAGATCCAGTAATCCCACTTCTAGGTATTTATCCAAAGAAAACAAAACACTAATTCAAAAAGATATATGCATCCCTCCTTACTGCAGCATTATTTATAAGAGCCAAGATATGCAAGCAACCTAAATGTCCATTGATAGATAAGTTGGATAAAGAAGATGTGGCATTTATATAGAGACACAGACATAAAACAATGAAATCTTGCCATTTGCAACAACATGACTGCACCTATTACACTAAGTGAAATTAGTCAGTCAGAAAAAGACAAATACCATATGATTTCATTTATGTGTGGAATCTAAAAAACAAAGTAAATAAATAAATAAACAAAAACCAGAAATAGACTCAATAACACAGAGAACAAACAGAGGATTATCAGAGGGTTGGAGGATGTGGGCAAAATAGCCGAAGGGGCCAAAGAGGTACAAACTTTCAGTTATAAAATAAGTAAGTGACAGGGATAAAAGTACAGCATAAGGAAGATAGTCATTAATATTGTAATAACTTTGTAGAATGACAGATGGTAACTACACTCATCATGGTGAGCATTTCATATGTATGTGATTGTTAACTCACTGTGATATACTGAAATTAATATAATATTGTATGTCAACTACACTTCAATAACAAATAAATAAACAAACAAGTAAAATTCTTCCACACATGAAGGAAAAAAAAAATCAACAGGTCAAAGAAAAAAGTATAGTAAAAATTTTAGATAGGTTTGGGATGATAATGAAAACACTAAAAATCAAAACA
Source organism: Herpailurus yagouaroundi (assembly GCF_014898765.1). NCBI lineage: Eukaryota > Metazoa > Chordata > Mammalia > Carnivora > Felidae > Herpailurus > Herpailurus yagouaroundi. The sequence continues at coordinate 81,704 of NW_024412436.1, read as the reverse complement.
CGTGGGTGAAGCTAAAAGAGTAGTCATAGAAAAATTTTAAACCTTAAATGTACAAAATACAAAAAAAAAAAAGAAACCTAAAAATCAATCAACTAATGTCTGCCTCAAGATGTTAGAAAAAGTACAGAATAAAACCAAACAAAATAAAATATTCTTTGAAAGAAAAAATAAACTCGTCTGGAAGCATGGTTAAGAAGAAAGAGAAAGCCACAAATAAAACAATTTTAGCAGTGAAAACGGGCAAATCTACAGATATAGTGGAGATGAAGAATTCAGGTTCTGCCATTTATCAGCCTTGTTTGTGACCTCTAAGCCACGATTTGTTGATACATAAAATGGAAATATTTACTCAGTGCCTTATCACACTGGTCACTCAGCAAATACAGATTCCTTCTCCCTTCTCTTCAATTCCCTTTACTTAGTGGTTCCACAGAAGAAGGAGGGTAGAACTAAAAATGTGAGATTTGTGAATTATTAATCTTCTTTAGAGACAAAACATATTTTCTGCTAACATAAACAAGACTGACCATAATTTGTTTTAAGATGTGTTCTTACCTGCCAAAGCATATTCTTGAGTATATAAAAGTCCACATCCAAAGCAGCCATAAATATAATTATAGGTGAAAAATAACAATAAAGTGAAAAGCTTGGTGTTTTCAGAAGAGGGTAGACAATTTCGTGCACCTAAACTAACAAAGATAAATATGAAATTAGCTGGCTGCCATTTTTAGGTATTAGAAATTGGAATTAGGTAATTTGAGGTATTAGAAATTGATGCTATATCAATCAATATAAGTTTTAGTATATTCCAACATGCAACTAATGAGAGATTATCTACAAGGTCAGTTTTGAGGGTCTTGTAGGTTTCACGATCTGTCCAGATGAGTTATATGTACAGTCCACTGTTCATCAGAGAATTGTGTGAGTTTGGGCTACACAAACACTGCTTGTGGTAAGTACTGTAATCCGTGTTTTCAAAAGTGATACTCCTGCCACTAGTGATCCCTGAGAGCATTTTAGATGTTCACAAGTATTTTTTATTTGACTGTTAGATGTTTATTCTAACTGGCGTTAAGACAGAAAAGAGACCTTGCACAGTACTTGTGATTTCACAAACATTTGCTTAGGATTTTAAAGTCCTTTGGTGAGGGACACCTGGGTGGTTCATTTGGTCAAGCATCTGACTCTTGATCTCACAGTTCATGAGACTGAGCCCTGCATTGGGCTCTGTGCAGAGCCTGCTTGGGATTCTCTCTCTCCCTCTCTCTCTGTCCCTCCCCGACTCATTCGCACTCTCTCACTCTCTCTCTCAAAAGTAAACATTAAAAAAGAAATGCTCGGGGCTCCTGGGTGGTTCATTCGGTTAAGTATCTGACTTCGGCTCAGGTCATGATCTCGCAGTTTGTGAGTTCAGGTCCCACGATGGGTTCTATGCTGACAGCTCAAAGCCTGGAGACTGCTTCAGATTCTGTGTCTCCCTCTTTCTCTGCCCCACTAGTGCTCTGTGTGTCTCTCTCTCAAAAAGAAATAAACATTAAAAAAAAATAAAAAGAAATGCTCTTGCCTTAAAAAAAAAAATAAAGTCCTTTAGTGAGTCAAGTAGAGAAAAATAATACATAGATAATAGCACATATTGTGAATATAAGGCATAAATCATGAAGGTTGTACAGATGAATGGAAGAGATAGCAACAATGATTGAAAAGCTGGAAATATTCCCTTCTAAAAAGTTTTTGACTCAACTAATAGTTTAATCTCCATTACTTAACCTCTCTGTGCCTCAGTTTCCTCATCTGTAAAATGGGATACAGTACCTACTTCCACTGGGTTTCTGTGAAGACCAATGAATTAACTCAAGAATTGATGATAAGTTGAGCACAGCATAACACATAGAGAAGTTGAATCACTACGTTGTACACCTGAAACTAAGGTAACATTGTGTGTCAACCATAAATTTTTAAAATTAAACAGCTCCATATTTCACTGGAAAAAAAGAAATATTACTATTTCTTACTAATTCTACTATTTCTATAACTTATTACTAAGTTAATAAATTAATAAACACAAAGCACTTAAAAGAGACCCTGGCACATAGCAAACACTCAAAAGACGTTAGTAGTAATGGTGGTGTTTAGAAGAATAACAGGAGGTTTTTACAATCCTAGAGAGGTACAAGCATCATCTCCATTTTTTAAAAATAAAAGAATGAGTGGAGCCAAATCGTTCCTGATCACACTGCTATGCACTTGAAGTCAAGAGTTAATAAATAAAATTTTTCTTGTATCTGTATTATATACTACATGACACATTTTGCATTTAATCTGGCAGTCAGAAAAGAGTAACCATGCTTCATTATGACAGTAACAGCTGCCTTTTATAACTAGAGGCTCCACAGGTATTGAAGACTATTCCACAGATGAAACCAGTATACAGAGAGGGGAAGGAAACAGGAGTAAGGCTCCAAAGGCAGACGATGAAGAACCCAAGAATGCAGTTGAATTTTCCTTACTTCCATACTAGCATTTTATCTTCTGCTTCTTTAATATGTCTCTTATACTGTATGGTTTTTCATTTTCAAAATTTTTAATGGCAGATGAATTCTTTTCAGGAGCTGTTCACATTTTTTTAAAATTCCATACATTCAGGGATAGCGTTGAGAGTGGACCTTGATTTTGGTTTCTGTTCTTTCACTTACTAATTTATTGTACATACATTACCTGAACAAAACTGTGAGCCAGTTGTCCTATCATAAATCCTGACACAGAAAGAATTATCAAAACAATGACTTCAGAATTCCTTAGACAGGTCTTCAAAAATCCTGAAGAAATACATGTATGTTTTATTTATACAAAATGTATAGTTTCAAAACAATTTAATATCCTCTTTCTCTAGGTACTTAATTTCAAACTTCCCGAGTGTCAGGGTGCCTGGGTGGCTCAGTCGGTTGTGTCCAACTTTGGTTCGGGTCATGATCTTGCAGTTCATTAGTTCGAGCCCCACATCGGGCTCTGTGCTGACAGCTCAGAGCCTGCAGCCTGCTTCGAATTCATCTCCCTCTCTCTCTCTCTGCCCCTCCCTTGCTTATGCTGTGTGTGTGTGTGTGTGTGTGTGTGTGTGTGTGTGTGTATGTCTCAAAAATAAACATTAAAAAATTTTTTTAATAAATAAACTTCCTGAGTATCATATCGCTATGAATAAATAATTGATAGCTGTTACAAATGCTGCCTCTTTAAGACATACAAAATGAAGCATCTCTCACAGGTAAATTTGGAAAATACTGAAATTCCAGCAACCTCCCATTTGCCCACCCAGTGGCCCATTATGATCACTGTACAGGTATCTTATCTGTGGGTCTGATGATGAGAAATTATGAAAAGCCAAACTTCATATCAACCTATTACACCTTTTATTAGTACTCATCCTAAACTACAGCAATATATATTCTATAGTTTTCTTAAAAGCCAGAAATACTTTTAACTGAGCTCTAACTATGGAGAAAACTGGCTTCACCAGACAAGTAACAGAAGACATGTGTTATTCTCTGCCTACATGTATTATCTTGCCTTGAAGCTCTCTCCTCTGTCCAAGATTATTCAGTTCTTATCTCCAGAAGGAATATATAGATTATAATCCAATTAATTTATGCCTAGGGCAAGATTCCGGCATCCCATTCACTGCCTTCCAGCTACAGGTCATGCCAAGTTGGTAGATATTAATTGAATACTTCTTTTGCATAGGGCTAAAGAAATGTTTCTTGAACCATTTCTGTAATGCCCTTTATTGCTAGAGCACTTGTCCCTATGTAATCATCAAGGATCTGGAGCTGGCGAAATTCATGGTCACCAGCGCCTCTTAGTACGACAGGAGACCAATGTCATTAGTGTGTGTTTTAAAGATTCACCCCAGAAAAGGCAATTTTGCTCCCTGATATGATAGGTAAAATTGAAGAAGTTTTTATGAATGTTTGCTTCATTATTTCTTTATACTCTTCCTAATTCAAGAAAGGATTTTAAAACAGCTGACCTTTTTTCCCAAAGAAAAAAATGTTAAAGGGGACTAGACGCTTTTCTCCAATCACTAGTGTTGAATTGTGGAATAAAGTACCTGTGTTTTTTAATATGGTATTTTATCTGCATGAATATCATGAACCATACCTATCGAATTCTTTAAAAATTTTATTTTAAGTTTATGTATTTTTAGAGAGGGAGAGAGCATGTGCATGTGTTGGGGAGGGGCAGAGAGAGAAGGAGAGAATCCCAAGCAGGCTCCGAACTGTCAGCGTGGAGGCTCAAAATCACGACCAGTGAGATCATGACCTGAGCTGAAATCAAGAAGTGGACACTTAAGGGACTGAGCCACCCAGGCGCCCCATACGTATTGAATTCTTAATTATCATTTAAGAGGCCTTTCCTTGTGAAGTCTCTCCTAATTGCCCACTAGGGTGTGGGGTGGATGGCATCCTCCCGGAAGTAAAATCACTTCAAAAGCCATGATAGAATGGACAGAAGTGATGGCTTCAAGTATGCAAATTGTGAAATGTATGTGTGGGTCTTATTTGCCCCAGTCGTTGTCCCCTCATCCCAGATTTATTGGTCAGGTTAAGCCTGGCAGGCAGGCAGCATGAGGCTCTCCTCCACGTTACCAGAGATTCTGGACCACAACTTTACAGTTAAACTAACTACATTGTATTGTAATTATTGTTTGCCTGTCTCCCCCATGAGGGGACTATTTCCGCTTCTGCCTACCATTCTGCTGTGCTTAGCAAATGTCACCGAAGGAAGGGACACAGTATAAATGCTACTTATAATTAACGGAAACTAGACTGTCAGCATTCACTCACATCTTACAATTTCATTGGACTTCTTTATGGAGGTTGTGATCACTTTCTACACTAAGAAAGGTTCAGAGGGCAGAGGAAAGATGAGATTTAGAAATTACTTCTTACCTCCCAGGACAATCGTGAAACACACAAGCATTGTGAAATGCCCATTTACAATAGTGTAGCCAGCTGTCCTGCCGCAGAGTAATTCTGTCCTGCTGCTGTTATCTTCTCTTTGCACCCAGAAGAAAGAGTTCATTTTTGACACTGCTTTTTCAGTCCTAACTTGATGAATTCAGATGTGAGTTACTACTTTCACTACCACAGACTAACCTGTTACAAGATGCAAAAAGAAGAAAATGAGACTTGCCAAGTTCTAGCACATCCACATTCTTCCTACCTAAGATTGTACCACACTCAGGTCTCAGCACATTTCTTCTTGCCACAGGGCACACATTGATACTGTCTGTTCTACCTCTTGCTCCAAGAATGTTTCAAATTTTTAATGTTTATTTATTTTTGAGAGAAAGAGACAGAGTGTGAGCGGGGGAGGGGCAGAGAGCAAGGGAGACACAGAATCTGAAGCAGGCTCCAGGCTCTGAGCTGTCAGCACAGAGCCCGACTCGGGGTTCAAACTCCCAAACCAACCACGAGATCATGACCTGAGCTGAAGTCGGACGCTTCACCAACTGAGCCACCCAGGCACCCCATCCAAGAACATTTTATAGGAACACTAACAGCAGTGTGTTTCTTCCTCACACTTCTACACATGCATGGAGGCGTGACTCCATTGATTTCTGCACTTAACCATCATATGATCTAGTGATGTATTTGCCTTCCACATTGGACAGTGAGTTTCTCAAGGGCCAGGGCTGAATATTATTTTTCTTACACACAGTACAAGGCACATAATAGGCTCTCTATAATATTTGATGAACCGAACTTTTTGAGGGGGAGCTCTTCCTCCATGGGTATAAATCATTCTGGAATTCCCCTTTACTATTTCAATCCCACATCCCCTTTTTCCTCTCTTGGGCCCTTCCAAATCCAAAATGGTTCCCCATTTTGGGAGGTCAATGTTGAGTCACACCGATAAGGTGGGGCAGGGGAGGAGGGTAAATAACCTAAAAACAAAGGAAAAGACTAAATTTGAGGTGAATTAGAAAGTGAATTAGAAAAAGTCCCCCTTCCTGATGACAAGGCACATGGTTTGTGCAGGGATTTTAGCCCCAGTACCTACCCTCAGCTGGTGCCCTTGTGTTGAACATAGCCTGCACAAATCTATTTCGTGGTCCTGAGAAGGACTCATTCTGTTTTATTTTTCCTTGCAGTTAACCTTAACCTAAAAATTCCTAGAGGTTCCTGAAGTATCCCCAATAATCTTTAGAGTTAATCTTTGGTTCTTTGTTTTGCACCTGTCTATAAGCCATATTCTGATGTGAAGCAGAAATGAGATTCAAAGTGCTGCAACCTCAAATCACTTCACATGTCCCTCAAATAACCCTCCACATCCCTGGCATTCTCACATCCTGCTATCCCCACCTGTCATTACAGCACCGCTCTCAAATCAAGTTCTTCTCCAAACTACCAAGACCAGAGATACCATCTTTCAAGACTAAGCTGGTTCAGAGTGGAAATCAAGATGAAGGCTCTTGAAAATCACAAAGAACGAAAGACGCTCAGCTCTGCGTCTGTTTGCCAAGGACAGTACTGCCAACTGATATCACACTGAAAGCCATTTCCATACCTAATTCCCATTGGTTGCTTGCCAACTTACTTTCATTCTGATTGGCTACATATATCATCCCCCACTCCCAATCCAGAAGCAGCTAAGTGATCCAGTTCCAGAGAAGCTTGCATTTCTTAATGCTCAAGCTGTGTCTATACCCACAACTGTTTTAACTGATTTTCTTTGCCTGCCATGGTCATACACCATGTAGACAGAACCTCCTCCTACATGTTTTTAAATATATATTCTTGTGTTTCTTTCTCCAGCCCTAATCCTCTTTACCACTGCCTGGTCTCCCTTCTGATTTTTTCATTTATCCTTTTCCATTTTCTCTTTTTCTACCTATCCTTCCTTTTCAATGGGAATTTCTCACTTTTGGTACTTAATTTGAAGAAACAATATTACTCTTCGTAGGAGGACAAATGTATCCCAAATTATGCGATGCCAAGCTTAATAGATTTTTGCCTCAAATATAATCACTAAAAACAAATACAGTATAAATTTAAACAAATAAACATTATTCATCAGTTTGTAGTTTATTTCCAAGGAAGTTACTTGTGACAATGAAATTCTACTCTCTCATTCCTTTGTCATTCCAATCTAATCCTCTCCCCCAGGGCATCATGGATACCGCCACAGCAGTGAGATTACTAAATTTGTCATCCATTTTCTCCATCACTATGTATCAAAGAAGCTTTGATAAATGAAAGTCTCAATTTCTACTTGAAACTTTAAAGAGTTTTAGTCAACAGTTCTATGTCTGGCCCTGATTGCAGCAACCACCATTGGTTGCTGCCCATAAACCATTCTCCAAAATATTTGCATTTTGTTGTTGTCTGGTATGGTTCTTTTAAACCACTCAGCCCATAAATTCCAAGGACCATGTTTTTTTGTTTGTTTTTTTTTTAAATTGTCTTATCACAGGGTCTGAGAGACCCATTCCTTTCTCTTTCCCATGCCCTTACTTAAGTCTCCTAGTTACCAAGTTTACTACCATTTCTCCCATTTTCATCTTTGTGTTATCTATACCACTTGTTGCCTTGAATTCTCTCAACTGCTTCATATAATTTTGAGTAACATCCTTTCACCTTCCATCTAGTTCCTATCCTGCTGTCCTCTCAGGCTCACTTGGGTCACCTAGACCCTACAGGTAAGTCTCATGAAGCTTTACATTTCAAAATTCAGTTTCTCCATGGTTTTTAGAAAAATCCTCATACCTCAAGAATACTTGGACAAAATTCATAGTTGGCTCTAGGTTACACATAGTTCCTCTAGTGAGCGCACGTAACTAAAATACAGAGATGATCAAATTCCTTTACATTACAATCTTTCCCATAGAGCTTTAAAGAAAAGCAATAATAGGGGCGCCTGGGTGGCTCGGTTGAGCGTCTGACTCTTGATTTCGGCTCAGGTCATGATCTCACGGCCATGAGATGGAGCCCGCACAAGGTGCTGCACTGACAGCAAAGAGCCTGCTTGAGATTCTCTTTCTCCCTCTTTTTTTCCCCCCCCCCCCCCCCCATGCTTGTGTACATGCACGTTCGCTTGGTCTCTTTCTCTCTAAAAATAATTTTTTTTTTAATTTAAAAAAGAATAAAAAAAGAAAAGCAATAATAAATCTGTGTGTCACCATTTTTGGCAGAGCCAGCTGAGTAGACTGTGACAGCTTTAGGAGTTGAGGGCTGAGGGGCTGCCCAGGATGTTCTCCCCCAACCCCATATTCTGATCATAGATTATATTATCAGAATCCTTTCTCTTTCCCATATTCTGATAATAGATTATAGTATCTGACTGAGACAAGGTTGGTTAGTCATAACCCTAATGCATCCCCCTAATACAATGATTGGTTCAGGGATGGGCATGGGACTCAGGACCATTTAGATGGTTCCTCAGCTTGGTATATATCACTGTCAAGACAGAGAGAGCTGTTCTCTTCGCATTTGGTTTCTAGCTATGACAATGATTGCCTAGAGCAGCTGGAGGTCATCCTCCCAGATGCACTGAGAAAGTCCACCTCAAGTCGGAGCAGTTCCAGAAGGTGCCACCTTAGATATCTCTGACCTCACAATCCCGCCTGAGATTTTATCTTCTCTCAGAATCCATTTCTTATTTTGAGACCTTTTGCCTTCTAGAAAGGCTGGGAATGAGAAACACTTTTATTTTTAAACTCAGTGGGTACTGGCTCCATTATATTTCTTCTAAATTTCATTTGAAAACTGAACTGTTCCTTTTTGGCTCATCTCTCTCCTCTCATGTTGTAGCAGAAGCAGCCAGGTGGCACTTGAACACTATCTAGAAAAATCCTTAGCAGGACCATTGAGTTCATTACTTAGACAACAGTGCGGTCAAATTTACCACCATCACATAACAAGGGCCTCTCTTCTCCAGTTTCTAATAACATTTTCTTCCCCTTCCTATAAACTCCCACTAATAACCTCCCAGAGACCTTTAAAGATTCTGCAGACTTTCACGAACACTCTCCTCTAGGTCCTCTGGGGTTCCAAAACGGCAATATCACATATTTTAGGTACTTCTGGTACTTAATTTGAAGAAACAATATTACTCTTCATAGGAGGTCAAATGTATCCCAATTATGCGATGCCAAACTTAATAGATTTTTGCCTCATATACAATCACTAAAAACAAATATAGTATAAATTTAAACAAATGAACATTATTCATCAATTTGTAGTTTATTTTCAAGGAAGTTATCTTGTGACAATGAAATTCTACTCTCTCATTCCTTTGTCATTCCAATCTAATCCTCTCCCCCAGGAGAGGGGTTTGTTATGTCATTTTCTCGCTTCCACAGTCTAAAATGTGTATGTTATACATTACTGCATAACAAAGAGACACAAAACTTAGTAGGTTAAAACAACAACAATCATTTATTTAGCTGACATCTACAATTTTAGCAGGACTCAACAGAGAAGGCTCCATACTGCATTGGCTGTGGTGGCTTGATTGAAGGATCTGCTTCCGAGATGGCTCACTAGCAGTGACTGTTAGCTGAAGCTCAGACAGGGCTGTGGGTTAGGGCCTCAGTTTCTGTCCATATGGGTCTCTCCACACAGACTGGTTTCCAAGACTGAGCATCTTAAACGAACTAGCTGGAAACTGCATCACCTTTTATGATCTATGGAAATCACATAGTATTACTTCCACGATAAGCACAGGCCTGCCCAGATTCAAGAGGAGATAGTAGAGACCCACCTCTCTGTGTGAAGAATGTCACAATTACATTGTAAGAAGAGCATGTAGGACAGGAGATGGGGCCAACTTGGAAAATACAATGTATCACATTTTAGATTAAAAAAAATCAGAGTGTATTGTCAGCCCTTTATAATTTGGGGCATCATGTTCACCTTAATAGCATTCTGCCTGCTTCAGCTCAGTCTAGAGCAGTTCTCAAAGGCTGGACCATAGACCAGTGGTGATTCATGACAAAAGTTCCATCATACGTGGCATAATGAGAAAAATATAACAGTTCATAATAAAGCTTAATTTATTCAATTTAAAGGACAGAACCTAACAATGAAATCACACCTTCCCTTCTTTTCTGATGTTAAAATCTTCTCTTTTATTAAATAACAGTGATAGCAGATAGTAATTGTTTTCTTAATGATGTCATATCAATCTCCTCCATTTTTTCCACATTTTTCCAATTAAACTACAGAAGTCTCAGGAACCACTGTCTAGCGTTTATCATAGCACTGAATTTAGCCTTTACTTGACCCCTTTCTAAATAATTTAATTTACTAGTCTGCACATTGAAATTGTAATTACTCTACGGGTGTTCAGAAGAAGTCCTGCACCTACCTGTGTAGCAGCTCGAACTCAAAGCATATGGGCATTTGAACTCTCCTATGAATAAATGTATAATTCAATGCAACAACAGATCACAAGAAGTACTATATCTCTCTAAACTCAGATCCTCACATCAGCAGAATCTTTGACATGGCATCCAGGAATCCTTTGGTAATCACCAGCTTCACAGGCCTAAAAACTAGTACAGCATTCAAGATGAAGGTCAGAAAACAGAGGAGAAACTAGATACACAGTCATGACGTTGTACGTGTGTGGGGCCGGAGAAGCGGGAGTCACAACAGGGCACCAGCACAAAGAAGGTAATGGAGAGAAGGGTTCAGGAGTCATTTTTAGAAAGAACTCTATGAATAAGGTAGCACCAAAAGAGAATTCATTCAACTGTTACTTACTAACTTACTACCTTATGGGCTCTTGAGGTATGAAGAAAAACATGACAAATCCCCTTCCCTCAAAAAGCTCATAATCCGCAAGGGAAGACAAATATGTGAACAATTAAATAGAATATATATGTGGCTATTAGCACTACAGATACTCCAGAGAAGGAGGGATTAGTTCTTCCTAACACTGGGGATAAAAAAGGTCACAGGGTGAAGAATTATAGACTGCTTTGCCAAAGGTCAGAATAGGCTTTTTTTTTTTTTTTCATCTTTATTGAGGCATAACTGACATAGAAACTTGTAAGACAGACTGACTTTTGAGAAGTTTCCATTGCTGGAGGCAAGATGAAGAATAGGAATTGGCATCTTAGTTCAGGCTGCTACAACAAAAGACCATAGCTGGCTACTTTATAAACAACAAACATTTATTTCTTACAGTTCTGGAGGCTGGGAAGTCCAAGATTATGGTGCCAGAAGATTCAGTGTCTGGTGAGAGCCTACCTCCTATACGGCTCATTTTGCTGTAACCTCACATGGGTGCTAAGGGCAAGGGAACTGTCTGGAGGTCTCTTTTATAAGAACCTAATCCCATTCAAGAGGGTTCTGCCCTCATAACCTAATCACTTCCGAAAGGCTCCACCTCCTAATACTGTCACTTTGAGCATTAGATTTTAACATGTGAATTTGCAGAGGGGAGGAGTGGGGGCATGACATACAACACATTCAGACCACAGCAGCTGGTAAAGGAGTTAGAAAAGCAGTAAAGGAACCACAATGACATAAGGGTGCCAGTCAAGGAGTTTTAAAAAGACAGCGTTACTACATACATCAAAAGCTTCAAGAAGTTGGAAGAGAAGAACTAAAAGGTGAATAAAGGAGAGAGAGGTTTATTTTATATTAAGGATCTCCAGAACTGTCTCAGTTTTATCTACGAATCTTTGAAGTAAGATTCAGGAATCATCCCCCTAATCATCAGGACCACATTGCCTGGAAGGTAACGACATACTCAAGATCAAGGCTCAGAAAATATGGTAGAAACAATAAAAATGGCAACTAGCCTTGTCCCAAATTACTGCAGTCCTTAAAGGTAACAGACTTCTCACAATGTACAATAGTAAGAGAGCAGAGCCAACACAGATAGACCTCCTTCCTTGTAGAACTCCACAAACACCCATTGGATCTACCAGAGGGAGTGAGAGTTATTGCCCTATTCTTTTGCTAAAGGCAAAAATGGAATGGAATTGCTGAAATGGAATTGCTCATGCATAAAAAAGATCTCAAAACTTAAAAATCTGTGACACAAATTTAAAGTGTTATCTCAAAACCGTAGTTGAGAAAGTGTCAACTGATGAGCAATTACTGAATTGCTTTTTCCATTTCCATCCCCTCTATAATGAAAAACTAGCTTTTAGTGTAGGACAAAAAAGAAAAGGTCTTAAGAACAACACATAAATGTGTGTGTTTTTTTTTTAACATGTTGTTTCTATAAAAATTTTCAGGAAAATCAGAGTAGTAGAAGGTTTGGGGGCTTTTAGATAAACTAGGGGAAAAAAAGACATTCCAAACCACTAATATGAAACCAAACCAACACTGATATTTAAAACATAAAAAATAGGGGGTGCCTGGGTGGCTCAGTTGGTTAAGCATCCAACTTCGGCTCAGGTCGTGATGTCACAGTTGGTGAGTTCGAGCCCCACGTCAGGCTCTGTGCTGACAGCTCAGAGCTTGGAGCTCGAAGCCTGGAGCCTGCTTCCAATTCTGTATCTCTTTCTCTCTCTGCCCCTCCCCCACTTGTGCTCTGTCTCTCTTCATCAAAAATAAATAAATGTAAAAAAAAAAATTTTAATTATAAAAAATATAAAACAGAACAGAAAGAAAGATAGCATGGAGTCCAGTTAAAATATCTATATTGTCAAACCTACAGAATAAGGGAAATCTAAATATACATGTGTGTGTGGAGAGAGAGAGAGAGGAGGAGGAGGAGGAGGAGGAGGAAGCTAAAGAAATGAGCAGATTTTACTAAAAGACTAAATCCCACCTCACAGGTAAATTTTAATTTGGATATAAAAAGTAATAGTTGTAGGAGTGCCTGGGTGGCTTAGTCAGTTAAGCATCCGACTTCGGCTCAGGTCATAATCTCCCAGTTTGTGAGTTCAAGCCCCGCATCAGGCTCTGTGCTGACAACTCAGCCTGGAGCCTGCTTCAGATTCTGTGTCTCCCTCTCTCTTTGCCCCTTCCCCGCTGGCGCTCTTGCTCTCTCTCTATCTCTCTGTCTCTCTCAAAAATAAACATTAAAAACAAAACAAAAAAAGTAATAGTTGTTTAAGAAGAGGACCCTGAGGGGAGCCTGGGTGGCTCTGTCAATTAACTGTCCGACTCTTGATTTCAGCTCAGGTCATGGTATCATGGTTGGTGGGATTGATTCTCATGGTGGGCACAGAGCCTGCTTGGGATTGGGGTTCTCTCTCTCTCCGTTTATGTCACTCCACTCCCTTGCTTGAGTGATCTCTCTCAAAATAAATAAATAAACCATATAATTAAAAAAGAAGGAAGAAGGAAGAAGAAGACGAAAACCCCGAGCCAAACAATTCTTAATATATCCTTGCTCCAGAATGTCTTCCCATAGCTTTTCTTTTGAAAGAGGGAGAACAAACTTTTCCTCTGGAAATAGCTAATATGTCTTTTCTAATAGAATTCTTCAGTTAAATGGAAATTTCCTGCCTCTGTTAGAAAACTGTTAGATTCTCTATATAGCTTTTAGAGCTTCCAGAGAGACTTTGTGAGTGATTCACACCCACACTGTCTGGAAGCAGCATGTGGAACTCACATGGAGCCACACTTGAAGCAGAGGCAAGGACAGAGCGTCTGGAATTACACGTGCTGAATAGGGTAAAACAAAAAAAGGGTGATTCATACCTAAACATTCTTATAAAGCCCTACATGTATTTTCTTAACTTCAGTTGGCATGAGTAAGTTTGCTTTTATAAATATTAGAAGAAAGTGTGGTCTTTTACAAAATATATATTCAGTAGAAGGTAAGATCTTGACTTCTTTTCTGACCATGGCTTAGACTACAGATTTGGCACTTTTCACTTGACCTGGAAGGAAGCAGATTTTAAAATTACATTTAGGGGCGCCTGGGTGGCGCAGTCGGTTAAGCGTCCGACTTCAGCCAGGTCACGATCTCGCGGTCCGTGAGTTCGAGCCCCGCGTCGGGCTCTGGGCTGATGGCTCAGAGCCTGGAGCCTGCTTCCAATTCTGTGTCTCCCTCTCTCTCTGCCCCTCCCCCATTCATGCTCTGTCTCTCTCTGTCCCAAAAATAAATAAACGTTGAAAAAAAAAATTTTTTTTAAAAATTACATTTAATTAGCTTGTCATATGGGGCGCCTGGGTGGCGCAGTCCGTTAAGCCTCCGACTTCAGCCAGGTCACGATCTCGCGGTCCGGGAGTTCGAGCCCCGCGTCAGGCTCTGGGCTGATGGCTCAGAGCCTGGAGCCTGTTTCCGATTCTGTGTCTCCCTCTCTCTCTGACCCTCCCCCATTCATGCTCTGTCTCTGTCCCAAAAATAAATAAACGTTGAAAAAAAAATTTTAATTAGCTTGTCATATAAAACAAAAATGAAGCCAGTTGTAAAATTATTGCCAGTCTGAACCAGTCATTAATCAAGCCTTGAGGTTTGTATGTCAATTCTAGTATTCTCCTCCACCTTTTTTTTTTTTAATTTAAAGGTATGAGGTCACATTTCCCATATAATTGGTATTATTGTTCCTAATTCTGCCATTGAATAGAATAACTGAATAAACTGCTTAACCTCACCAGTCTTCACTTTCCTCCTTGTAACTTAAGGGGGTCATTTGAGAGGTCCCATCAAGACTAACACTTCCATCATGTGAAGGTATAAGATACTGGGGTGCTTGGAGGGGGTATAGAAGACCTGAGGGGGGCAGAGAGGTGATTCTTCCTTAGCGATGAGAAGGGAAGGAGGGAGAGGTGATGGACCAGGCTAACAGCAGTGGTAGAACAGAGAGAGAGGGTGAGAACCAGATTGTACCACAATGACAGGGAGAGAGGGTGAGAACCAGATTGTTCCAGGTCTTAGTCATCTCACTTTTGGACTATGTTGGTCTCACTTCCTCTAGTCTCTTCTCCATCCATTTTATAAGGAAAGCCATATTATTCTCTCCTACTGAATCCTTCTTCTCTGCTTACCCCAAAGCATTTAATGGCAGCCCTCTGCCCCGGATAAAGACCAAACTTCTAAGCTTATAATTCAGTACTTTTAATGAAATGAGCACCAGTTAACTTTTCAACCTTATTTTTCACTGTTCCTCAAAGACTTCACTATAATTAGCCAGATGGATCCTGGCCACTTCCCCACTCCCGCCTTCAAGCCTTTTGTCATCCTATTGTGCCTTCATTCCAGAACTCCCTTCATATTCCAGCCTGGCTACCCATCCTTTCAGACAATTCCTCTTTCTTCATGATGCTTCCTCCTAATAGCTAGGCTTCTCTGAACATACACAGTACTGAGTTTATCTTTTCTAGTTTGTAGTTTTCACAAACTAGGTAGTAGGCTGCTTAAAGACAAGGACGGTGTAAAGCATCTGTCTCCCTTCAGGGGACCTAGGAGTGTGCTATCTATGCATATGCTCAATAGACATCTGGTAAAGATGGCAAGGGATACTCTGCCATACTACCTAGATTAGATTGTCTTAACCTTTAAAAAACCATAGCCCCTTTTGATTAAAAAAAAAAAAATCTTGCATACTCATAATCCAACATTCAAAAGAATGGGTTCACATCATATACAAAAAATAACTTCGATTGGACCATAGAGCTAAATGAAAAAAGCTAAAACTACAAAAGTCTTACCAAAAAGCCCATAAGAGTAAGCGCTGGTGACCTTGGGTTAGGCAATGTATCCTAGATACGACACTGCACACATAAACAACAAAAGGAAAAATAAGGTCAACTGGACTTCACACTTAAAGGCTTTTTTGCTTCAAAGGACACAATCAAGAAAATGAAAAGATAATCTACAGAATGGGAGAAAATATTTGCAAATCACATATCAGATAAGGGAACTGAATTCAAAATACATAAAGAACTCTTACAAGTCAACAAGAAAAAGACAACCCAATTTAAAAGTGGGCAAAGGATGGGGCGCCTGGGTGGCTCAGTCGGTTAAGCGTCCGACTTCAGCCAGGTCACGATCTCGCGGTCCGTGAGTTCGAGCCCCGCGTCAGGCTCTGGGCTAATGGCTCAGAGCCTGAAGCCTGTTTCCGATTCTGTGTCTCCCTCTCTCTCTGCCCCTCCCCCATTCATGCTCTGTCTCTCTCTGTCCCAAAAATAAATAAACGTTGAAAAAAAAATTTAAAAAAATAAAATAAAATAAAAGTGGGCAAAGGAGTCCAATAGACACGTCTCCAAAGAAAATATACAAATAGCCAGTCAGCACATGAAAAGATGTTTAACATGATTAATAATTAAGGAAATGCAAATCTGAACTATATTAAGGTATCACTTCACACCCACTAGGATGGCTAAAAGTTTTTTAAAAGACAATGATAGGGGGCGCCTGGGTGGCTCAGTCGGTTAAGTGTCTGACTTCAGCTCAGGTCATGATCTCACGGTTTGTAGGTTCGAGCCCCGCATGGGGCTCTGTGCTACCAGCTCAGAGCCTGGAGCCTGCTTCAGATTCTATGTCTCCCTCTCTCTCTGCCCCCTCCCCTGCTCATTCCCTCTCTTTCTTTCTCTCTCTCTCTCTCTCTCTCTCAAAAATAAATAATAAAGATTAAAAAAATTTTTTTTAAAAAGGACAATGATAGATGTTGATAATGTCGTGGATAAATTGGAATCTTCATATACTCTGCTTATTGGAAACATTCAGCAGTTCCTCAAATGAAGAGGCAGAGTTACCATATGGCCCAGCAATTCTCCCAAGAGAAATGAAAACATGCAGTCATACAAATTTGTACACAAAAGTTCACAGCAGCATTATTTACAATACTCAAAAGCATGGAAAGTTAAATATGCATCAAATAATGAATATATAGGTAAGTTTGGGTAAGTTTGAATCCATATAAGAATATTATTCAGAACAAAAAGGAATACGGATGTTACAACATGTATGGACCTTGAAAACAGCATGCTAAATGAAAGAAGCCAGACACAAAATGGCACAAATTGTATGATTCTATTCATGAAATGTCCACAATGGGCAAATCTTGTCCAGAATGGGCAATTCTATAGAAATACAAAAGATAAATGGTTGTAGGAGCCTTATGGGAAGGAGGGCGGGGGGAGGGGTTACTGCGAATGGGTATGGTGTTTCCTTTTGGGGTGTTTATGTTCTAAAATTAGATGGTGGTGATGATTATATAACTCTGTGAATATACTGAAAACCAGTGGATTGTGCATTTTTAGTTGGTGAATTTTATAGTATAAGAATTAAATCTCGGGGCGCCTGGGTGGCTCAGTCGGTTAAGCGTCCGACTTCGGCTCAGGTCACAATCTCGGGGTATGTGAGTTCGAGCCCCGCCTCAGGCTCTGTGCTGACTGCTTGGAGCCTGGAGCCTGTTTCAGATTCTGTGTCTCCCTCTCTCTCTGACCCTCCCCCGTTCATGCTCTGTCTCTCTCTGTCTCAAAAATAAATAAACGTTAAAAAAAAAATTAAAAAAAAAAAGAATTAAATCTCAATAAAACTGATATTTTAAAAATTCTTAGGGATGCCTGTCACCAAGTGCAGCTTCCCCATTGACAGGAGACTGTTCCCCCAACAGGATTTTCAAAGCACAGTTATAATACTGAAAGTGCTTTTTCAAATTCTGCCATTCTATCTCCTAGGAGGACTGGCTTTCCTAGTTGAAAATCAAAGGCATAGTAAATTATATAAAATTAATAAATAATGGCAACAATATCAATATGAGACATTCTCTACAGAAATAATAATTGTTACTAATATTGAAGCTAATAATAAATCTAGGGAGTTATACTTGTATCATGAGCTTGTAAAAGGTTAATGAAGATTGTCAAAATCAGAAGTTGTTAACCTCAGAAATAACACTGAACATTGAATATTCATCTTTTCTGACATTCAAACCATTTTTATCCAAAACTTACGCGGTGTTGCCATTTTTGTGAAGATAGGAGTCACAATATCTTCCAATTGTTGTTTCTGCTCCAAAAGCTCGCTGACAGAAGCTTTCAAATGGGTTTCCAACCATTCATTTTTTATACGGCATGCACTGAGGATGGTATTCTAGAGATAGAAACAGAATTTACTTTCTACTTGTTTATTAAAAAATAAAACTCTATAGTATCTCTGAACTAGCACTGTGCAAGAGAACTTTCTGTGATGGTGGAAATGCTCTATCTGCATCGTCCAATGTAGTCACCATTTGACATTTATCCACTGAGTGCTAGAAAAGGGACAAGTGTGACTGAGGAACTCAATTTATTTAATTTTTAATCAATTCTAACTTAAAATAACTACATGTGGCTAGTGGCTGCTATATTGGACAGTGCAGGTCTAACATTAGTGGAATGTTGTGTAAAATAAAACTCATAATTTACAGTCCTGAAGCCCTGGGCCAGTGTACATCCTCTCCCTAATTCTTTATTTTCAATGAGCCCTGTGACAAAGGGAAGTGTTTGCAAAGGTTGAAGAATAGGTGGATGGTATGAACTGGATGCAACTCAACAGGAAGTTTATTCCCTCTCAGAGGGTTCAGAAGAGAGGAAGTGCCAGAAACGCAAGAATAGCTCCACCTCACTGAAAACTTCTCAATTTGCATCAAAGCTATCTCGGCACACACGCAGCAAACTGAGGGTGTCTGATTTAAGATGTTTATTGTTCTGTGGTTCATAATAAGAAAGAAAATAATGAATTTTTTGCATGTCCTGTCCCTATTATTAAATAGGCAGTAGTGTATGCAGAAATCAAGTGGATTTGGAAGGATGGCCATTAATATATTATTGAAAGAAAAAAAAAGCAAATTAAGGATAAATATATAGTTTTATAAAAATATAAATATAAATTTGTATTTATATTTATATATTTTATAAGTATATAGTTTTATAAAAAAACAAAATCTTATAAAACTGTATGTGTGAATACATGTGTTTATATAACTGAAATGGTGAAATTTGTATGGTGAAACTAACACAAGATTGTTATTAGAACCCCAGGACAGTAAGACTGGAAATGGAAGAAAGAAAGCTAGTAAGTTTGCTTTAGGCATTTCAATTTTATTCTAATTATTACTATTTGTACATAATATTTTCTAGCTCAAATAACCAAATATTTAAAAATTGAAATTAAAAGAACTTTTATAGTACCTAGTTGAACAGAGTACTGTCTGTGCCAGGAAATTTTTCTTTCTCAGATTTAATAGCTGCAATAGCTACTCTAATAGAACTTGGCCTATATTTTGTTGGTTTCATAAGAGATTTTGTAAACTGTTTTACAAACCACAAGTGAAATGTGTCACTTATATTCTCAGACTTGGAGCTGTCTTACACTTTTAGCAATAGCTAATTCTTTTTCATCAGAATTAGAAGTCACAGGGAATTCACAGAACATCTTGCACAGAAATGCAAGAGATCATTTAAAACCAAACCACATTTCTAGTACCTGGAGCATATCTTTTTATTTTAGTGTACATCCAAAGCAATAAATTAGTCCACATGTAATGCTTAGTATATGGTAAATGTGGCAAGCTGGCTTTAGAATTAGCTGTCTTTATATTTGTGCCTTTGTTTACCATCATGTATAATATGAAACATTAAGAAATATGTAATGTATATATACATAGATACTAAAATATGATGTATATGTAAGTTTTAAAGCAAAACTTAATGACATGAGTATCAGTAGAACTCACTAATCAACAGAATAACCAGAACATGGCCAGTACTATTAACACTATTTCTGTGCTTCTCCCCTAATTTATCCCCCTGCCCTCCTCCAACAGATCACCACAATCTGTGTTTATAACTTTGCTTTTCTTTTTTAATAGTTTTACCCCATATGTAGATATCCCTAAACAATATAGTTTCATTTTGCTTGGTTTTGAGCTATAAAGCTCAAATTTCATAAGAAAATCTCTACAGTCTTTGGTGATTTTTTCTTCACTTCAACAATACATTTCAAAATGTATTTATGTTGTTGGATGTAATACTTAGTACATGTATCTCTATGTCACTCTTTAATATCATTTCATTTAATTTTTATCATTCTCTTTTCACTAGTTTACTAAGGAAGGAGGGAAGGAAGGAAGGAGTAAGGGTAGATAAGAGGGAAGGAGGAAGCAAGGGAGGGAGAAGACACCAGCAAGGACCATGACCTACCTCTAGAACATTAGTATAAGAAATTAAAGGTAAAAGGCAAAATTCTCAAAAGACTTCTGAATGCAGTACCTTGTCTTCCTTAAAGAGCTTCCCTGGTCCCTTTTCTGTGTCTGTAACAGCTGCAGAGACCTTTGCAATATATTTTTTCAGAGTCAGCCTTGCATCTGAAGGAACAGGACAATAAATAGCACAATAAGACAAAGACTAAAAATTATGCTCAACTATTTCCACTGTACTATTATATATCCAGAGTTTATAAAGACTGTATGTAGGAGATTTGTTGAGGTTGCTTTCACTGAATTTCAAGATAGATAATACTCAACTAGCACAGTGCTTTGGGACACTAACTGTGTTCCTACAATAATTCCTAAAATTTTGAAGACAAATAAACATGTGATACTTAATCCCAACGAGATCATATTCCATTAAAATATCTACTCTGGAAGGGCACCTGGGTGGCTCAGTTGGTTGAGTGCCCAACTCTTGATTTTGGCTCAGATCACGATCCCAGGGTCATGGGATCAAGCCCCCTGTCATGCTCCACACTAAATGTGGAGCCTGCTTAAGATTCTCTTTCTTTCCCTCTTTCCCCCTTTCCCTTGCTCACACTCACTCTCTCACTCTAAAAAATAAAAATAAATAAAAATAAACATAAAAATAATCTACTCTGGAGAAAGGAACAAAAACTCATTTCCAATAGACAAACTGTCACTTGCTTTACCCTTCATGATCCTTCAAAATAAATTCCAAAATAGCTTTTCTCTTTAAAATAAAAAAAGTGTTTAAAATAATTCCATTCACTATAGCACCCATAGTAATGTCATCACAAAATCTGCAAGACTTGTTCAAATACAATTACACTTTGAGAGAAATAAAAGATTCAAATAAATGAAAAGGCTTACCATATTCCTAGATGGAACAACTGAATATTTCAAATTGTAGGTAAACTCCAAATTAATTTGGAGGTTGATGTATGTGCTCCCTGTGGCTGCTATACCAAATTGCCACAAATTTTTGGTGGCTTACAACAATACAAATTTATTCTCCCACAGTTCTAGAGGCCAGAAGACTGAAATTGGTATCAGTGGACTAAAGTCAAGCTGTTGGCAAGGCTGAATACTTCAGAGGGCCTTAAGGGGAAAACCAATTTTCTTGCCCTTTTCAACTGCTAGTGGTGGCCTGTGTCCTTGACTGGTGGGGGGGTTCCTTCCTCCATCTTCAAAGGACCATAGGTCTCACCTGGATAATCTAGAATAATCTCTCCATCTCAAGATCCTTAACTGAAGGATCTACAAAATCCCTTTTGCCATATGAAGAAACATTCACAGGATCCAGGGATAATGACATATATATATCTTTGGTAGCCATTTTTTAGCTCATCACAGCCTGCCCTAAAGTTCACATCTATCCCACAAGCAAAACACATTTACTCCATCCCAACATTCAAAAGTCTCAACCCATTACAAAATTAACCCATGTCCAATGCTCATCTAAAATATCATCAGCTCAAAAGTCTCATATCTCATCATCTAAATCATCTAAACAAGCTATGGGTGAAACTTTGGTGTGATCCATAATCCTGGGGTAAGATTCCTTTCCATCTGTATAGACTTGTGAAACTAGAAAACAAGTTCTCTACTTCCAAAATATAATGGTAACAATTGTAGACACTGGCATTCATAAAGGGAGAGAGTGAAAGGAAAACAGGAGCCACCAGTCCCAAGCAACTTTAGAATCCCACAATGCAAATCCTGTTAGGTGTCAAAACCTAGCAAGAATCCTCTGTGGCACAAGGCTCCATCCTTTTGGACTGTGGCTCCAGCCTGAGTCATCCTTTTTGAGGAATGGTAGCATGCGTTTACAGGTGAATAGTCTCATCAGCCCATTTACTGTCTGTAGGGTTTGGGGAGTCCAGCAGCCTTTTTCTGTTTTGTTTTCTCTACTTCCCTTTGTTCAAACTGACAACGTTTCCTACCAGTACAACATTCTCAAAAATGCTGTGAGTCTCCTTGCAGGTCACAGAGACTCGTTTCATTAAACAAGAGGCTCTTCCACAGGTCTTTCTTGGATAATTTCATTTCTATTTCTGACTTCTGCTAAGATGGCTGAGGGGAGCCATGAGTCACACACCCAATCTTCTCAGCACCCACAAAACACTGTCCAACCACACCCATGCCTTTTCTACAAAGCACACTTTCCTAACAGTGAATCTTCTAATTTTAGCACTGTTGCTACCTAGATAGGCTGAGAATTTCCCAAATCATCAAGTCCTGTTTCCCTTTTAACATAACAGTTTTTTCCTCAATTTATCATTCTCCTCTCACATTTTATTATAAACAACAAGAAGAAACCAGGCCATGCCTTCAACACTTTGCTTGGAAATCTCTTCAGCTACATGTCCAAGTTCCCCACTTACAAGTTTTGCTTTCCATATATGGACAGGACACAATTCAGCCAAGCTTTCTGCCATAACCGCCCTTCCTCCAGTTTCCAATAACATGCTCATTTCCTTCTGAGCCCTCTCCAGCAGCATCTCTAACATGTTTCTACCAATAATCTGCTCAAAGCAACCTAGGCTTTTCCTATTCTGCACCTCAAAAATCTTCCATCTACTCATTACCCAATTCCAAAGCCACTTCTACATTTTTAGGTATTTGTTACAGCTGCACCTCACTTCCAGACACGGAAATCTGCATTGGTTCCCTATGGCTGCTCTAACAAATTATCACAGACTTGATGGCTTAAAACATTAATTTATTCTATTATAATTCTAGATGCCAGAAGTCTGAGATTGGTTTCACTGGACTAAAGTCAGGCATGGGTAGGGCTGATTCCTTCTGGAGGCCTGAGGAGAAAACCTATTCCTTGCCTTTTTCACCTTCTAGCAATTTTGTTTCCTCAGATTGTGGCTTCTCCCAATACCTTCAAAGTGCATCACACCAATCTCTGCTTCTAGCATCACTTCACCTCTTCCTCTTCATGTCAAACATCTACTTTCCTCTTACAAGGACACTTGTGATTATATTTAGGGTCCATCAGGAGAATCCAGGCTAATGTCTCACTCTCAAAATCCTTAATCATATCTGCAAAGTCCATTTTGCCCTATAACATTCACAGCTTGCAGTGATTAGGACCAGATCTTCAGGGGCCATTATCCAGTCTACCATGATCAGCGTACAATTTCATGAAACTCCACATAGGAGTTTTTGAGAGACTTTAAAAAAATCACTATACAGAAGAAAATGGCAACACAGTAGGAGGACCCTACACTTGCCTCATCCCACAAACCCAAATAGACAACTGTCAAATCATCCTAAATACCCCAGAAATGAACCTGAAGACTAACAGAACAATTCCACAACTAAAGGGTGAGAGGAGGCCATATTGAAGAAGAAGACGATGATGACGATGACGACGAAGGCAGCGATGACGACCGAAGGCAGCGGCAGAGACTTAGACAAGTCAAAGGAATGCCAAGACAAAGGAATTCATCCCAAATGAAAGAACAAGATAAGATTATGGTCAGAGATCTAATCAAAACAGATATAAGTAACATGCCTGATCAGGAATTTAAAGCAACAGTTATAAGGATATTCATAGGGGTTGAGAAAAGAATGGAAGACTTCAGGGAGACAATTACCACAGAGATAAGAGTTAAAAAAGAATCAGTCAGAGGGGCACCTGGATGGCTCAGTCAGTTAAGCGTCAGATTCTTGGTTTCGGCTCAGATCATGATCTCATGAGTTCAAGCCCTGCCAGTGGAACAAATCAATGAAATCAGGAGCTGATTCTTTGACAAACTTAATACAATTGATAAAGCTCTAGCCAGACCTATCAAACAGAAAAGAGAAAGGACCCAAATAAATAAAATCACAAACAAGAGAGGAAAAATAACAACCAACACCACAAAAACACAAACAATTATAGGAGAATATTATGAAAATCTATATGCCAACAAACTGGACAACCTGAAAGGAATTGGTAAATTCCTAGAAACATACAGACTCTAAAACTGCAACAAAAAATAAAAAACGTTTAACAGAATGATAACCAGCAAAGAAACTGAACCCATAATAAAAAGTCTCCCAACAAACGAAAGTCCAAGGCCAGATGGCTTCACAGGAGAATTATACCAAACATCTCAAGAAGAGTTAATACCTATTCTTCTCAAACTGTTACAAAAAATTGAGATGGAAGGAAAACTTCCAGATTCATTCTATGAGGGCAGCATTACCCTCAATAGAACTAGCAAATGGAATCCAACAGTACATTAAAAGAATCATTTATGACGATCAAGTGGGATTTATTTCTGGGCTGCAAGAGTGGTTCAATATTTGTAAATCAATCATGGTGATACACCACATTAATAAAAAAAAAAAGAACCATATGACTGTTACAATAGATGCAGAAAAGCATTTGAGAAAGTACAACATCCATTCATGATAAAAACCCTCAACAAAATAAGAGTTAGAGGGAACATACCTCAACATAATAAAGGCCATAAATGAAAAACACAGCTAATATCCTCAGTGGGGGAAAACTGAGAGCTTTTCCTCTACAGTCAGGAAGAAGACAGGGATGTCCACTCTCACCACCATTATTTAACATAGTACTGGAAGTCTTATCCAAACAGTCAAATACAAATAAAAGGCATCCAAATTGGCAGGGAAGAAGTCAAAATTTCACTATTTGCAGATGACTTGATACTGTATAAAGAAAACTGAAAAAATTGCTAGAACTGATACACAAATTTAGTAAAGTTGCAGGACACAAAATCAACATACAGAAATCTGTTGCATTTCTATACACCAATAATGAAGCAGCAGTAAGACAAATTAAGGAATCAATCCCATTTACAACTACACCAAAACCCATAATATACCTATCAAAAAACCTAATCAAAGAGGTGAAAGACCTATACTCTGAAAACTACAAATCACTGATATAAGAAATTAAGGAGGACTCAAAGAAATGAAAAGACATTCCATGCTCGTGGACTGGAAGAATAAATATTGTCAAAATGTCTCTATAACCCGAATCCATCTACACATTTAATTCAGTCCCTATCAAAATACCACCAGCATTTTCACAGAGCTAGAACAAACAATCCTAAAATTTTGTATGAACCACAAAATACTCCAAATACCCAAAGCAACCTTGAAAAAGAAAAGCAAAGCTGGAGCATCACAATTCTGGACTTCAAGTTATATTATAAAACTGTAGTGATTCAAAACAGCATGGTACTGGCACAAAAATAGACACATTGATCAATCAAACAGAACGGAAAACCCAGAAATGAACCTACAGCTATATGGTCAATTAATCTTTGACAAAGCAGTAAAGAATATCCAGTGGGAAAAAGACAGTCTCTTCAACAAATAGTGTTGGGAAAGCGGGACAGCAACATGTGAAAGAATGAAACTGGACCACTTTGTTATACTGTACACAAAAATAAATTCAAAATGGATGAAAGACCTAAATGAGAAACTTAAAACCATTAAAATCCTAGAGCACACAAGCCATAACATCTTTGACACCAGCCACAGTAACTTCTCTCTAGATATGTCTCTGGGGGCAAGGGGAAAAAAAGCAAAAATAAACCATTGGACTAAATAAATAAATAAATAAATACCATTGGACTAAATAAATAAATAAACAAACAAACTATTGGGACTTCATCAAAACAAAAGGCTTCTGCACAGGGAAGGAAACAATCAACAAAACTAAACGGCAACCTAAGGAATGGGGGCAATATTTGCAAATATCTGATGAAGTGTTAGTATCTAAAATACAAAGAACTTAACACTCAAAAAACAAATAATCCAATTAAAAAATGGGCAGAATACATGAATAGACATTTTTCAAAAGAAGACATCCAGATACTTGAAAAGATGCTCCATATAATTCATCATCAGGGAAACATAAATCAAAACTACAATGAGATATCACCTCAATGAGATAAGCCCATCAGAATGGCTAAAATCAACAACACAAGAAACAACAGGTGTTGGTGAGGATGTGGAGAAAGGGAACTCTCTTGCATCGTTGGTGGGACTGCAAACTTGTGCAGCCACTATGGAAAATAGTATGCAGGTTCATCAAAAAGTTAAAAATAGAACTACCCTAGGATCTAGCAATTGCACTATTAGGTATTTACCCAAAGAATACAATAGTACCAATTCAAAGGTATACATGCATCCCAAGGTTTATAGCAGCATTATGTACAATGTGGAAACAGGCCAAGTGTCCATCCACTGACAAATGGGTAAAGATGGTGTGGTATATATATATACATACACATATATATACATAATGGAATATTACTCAGCCATAAAAAAGAATGAAATCTTGCCATTTGCAAGGACATGGATGGAGCTAGAAAGTATTATGCTAAGTGAAATAAGTCAGTCAGAGAAAGACAAATACCATATGATTTCATTCATATGTGGAATTTAAGAAACAAAACAAAGGATAAAAGGGGAAAAAAAGAAAGAAACACACCAAGAAACAGAATCTTGGGATGCCTGGGTGGCTCAGTCTGTTAAGCAGCCAACTTCGGCTCAGGTCATGATCTCACGGTTCATGAGTTTTTGTCCAGCGTCAGGCTCTGTGCTGACAACTTGGAGCCTGGAGCCTGCTTCAGATTCTGTGTCTCCTTCTCTCTCTCTGCCCTTTGTCCAACCCCCCCCTTCAAAAAATAAAAAAAATAATAATAATTAAAAAAAAGAAACAGACTCTTAACTATAGAGAGCAACTGATGGTTACCAGAGGTGTGGTGGGTTGGGGACGGGTGAAATAGATGATGGGGATTAAGGAGCGCACTTGTGATGAATAAGGTCATGTAGGGAAGTGCTGAATCACTAAATTATACACCTAAAACTGTATTGCACCGTATGTTAACTTACTGGAATGGAAATAAAAAACTTAAAAAAAAAACTCACTGTAATGCTCAACTGTGCCATCTGTAGTACCTAACAATCTTCTGAGCCTCATTCATCTATCTATAAAGTGAACATAACAAAAGAGGTTACATTGAGATCTACATCTGGAACAGTATTCATGCATAGGGACCAGTTAATTGGTATTCTTGGTATTCCTTGCTTCCAGCACCTCAGAACTTCAAACTCATCATTCGCATTGCAAGCAAAATTAATTCCCTAAACTGGAATCTAAGTTCAGATTTTGGCTCTGCTATTTGGTAACCTGGAGTCAGTGGTGGTCCCAGAACTCCAATACAGGATGGAACTTAGGAGAGGCATTAGTTGGAAGGCGGGATTAAAAGGCGTGTTTTGAAACTGCATTTCTATAATAAGCATGCTGATTTTACTGAAAGCACATGTTTATTTTGGTGGCTTGCTAGAGAAAGGGATTTATTGCAAGCATCCTCTTAATGCCACCATACCTGTGTAGTGCATTCAGCTTGCTATAGAAAAATATCACAGACTAGGTAGATTATAAACAACAGAAATTCATTTCTCATAGTTCTGGAAACCAAGAAATCCAAGATCAAGGAACCAACATGGTTTGCAGTCTGATGAGAGCCCTCTTCCTTCATAGCTGGAACCTTCTCACTATGTCTTCACATGGTGGAAGGGGCTAGGGAGCTCTGTGGGAACTCTGATAAAGACACTAATCTTACTCATGAAGGTTCCACCCTCATGTCCTAAGCACCTCCCAAAGGCCCTACCTCCTAATACTACCACACTGGGCATTAGTATTCAACATATGAACTGGAGGTAGAGGGGGACATAGACCATAGGACCACAGTAATACCTTAACCCCTCTCAGCTTTATCTACAAAAGGAAGTATTAGGGTACAGTCCTCGGAAGATTGTCGTAACTAAACAAAATCTAGCAGAGCACGTGGAAGTATCTTGGCACAGTGCCTGGAACACGGTAAGCTTATGATTAGGTCACTCCTCTCCTCAAAACTCTATAAATGACTCCCTACTGACTGCTGAATAAAATACAGGGCCCTCCAACATCGATCTAGCCACAAACCACCTTTCCGGCTTTATCCCCTCTAACATTCATCCAGAGAATCTATCCATTGTTTACAGCGTGACATCCCCAAATGTCAACATGGTTCTGGTCTCTGCTCAGACATTAGCTTATCAAGAGGCACTTCCTGATGGCCCTCTATAAAGGAACACACTCATTCATTCACTTGCTGGCAACTTCATAACCCCCTTACCAGTCTACTTTTCTCAGTAGCACTCCACAGATACATAGATTTAGACAGATAGATTTTATGGATCTCCATATTAGAAGGTAAACTTCATGGACACAAATGCTGTTTTGTGCCAAGCTGTGTATATATTCTCAGGTCCTAAAACAGCATTTAGCACATAGAGGTACTCAACAAATATTGGTTATAGGAATGTTGACATAGAATTTCCTTGTTATGTTTCCTCAACCTAAGACGCCCTCTCTGTTGCCATCTACAAAAATTCTACTCCTTCAAAGCTTACTCAAATACCCTTCTGTGAAACTTCTGATTCCTCCAGGTAGAACTCATTGCTCTCTCAACCATTACATGATTAAAACTTGATCTAGCTCTTATTTCAGTCTGTCTTGTAATTTTTCCTATCTTGTTTTTGGCTTCTACCTCTAGATTGTAAGCTCCTTGAAGGCAGGGTTTGTGCCTCCTCTTTTTATCATATACCATGCCAAATTCCCCACCCCCCCACCCACTATCTGACAGTACCACATTCCCACCAAAGGAACATGGTTTAAAAGGGGGAGGGACTTGGGGCGCCTGGGTGGCTTGGTCGGTTAAGCGTCCGACTTCGGCTCAGGTCATGATCTCGTGGTCCATGAGTTCGAGCCCCGCATTGGGCTCCATGCTGACAGCTCAGAGCCTGGAGCTTGTTTCAGATTCTGTGTCTCCCTCTCTCTCTGACCCTCCCCCATTCATGCTCTGACTCTCTCTGTCTCAAAAATAAATAAACGTTAAAAAAAATTAAAAAAAAATAAATAAAAGGGGGAGGGACTCAATATTTGCTCAGCTATTTGAAGGGAAGGGCATTCCAGAGTGAAAAAATAGAAGCAGATGCTAAATTGTGTGAAATGGTATGGCTATAGCAATTTTTTAAGTAGATATAAAACTGGCATACTAAAAGAAGCCTTGGAGGAGATACAGGTAAATTATTTCCAAGAAAATCTATTAATACAATTACAGAATTTATTAGCAAGTAAAATATTAGTAAAGTCTTCATTTTTCAGAAAAGTGAAGAGGTTCAACACATTCTGGCAAAAACAAGAAAAAATATCCCTAAGAAACCCAGTAGGGGCACCTGGCTGGCTCAGTCAGCAGAGCACGCAATTCTTGATCTCAGGGCTGTGAGTTTGAGTCCCACACTGGGTGTAGAGATTACTTAAAAATAGAGTCTTAAAAAAAAGAAAAGAAAAGAAAAGAAAGAAAGAAACCCAGTGATTGGTTAGGTGACACCTTTTAGTTCCAGTGTGGTTCTTTGTGACATCACTGAATTTAACCCTGAATCACTATAACTGATGATGTTATAATGATCATCAGTGTATGCTGCGCTCACTAGGATCTTAAAAGCTTTGAGTAGAGCATATTAACCTCTACTCAGAGCAGTTCTACTCTGTGACCAATTTTTGGCTATAGATTTTTTTTCCCCCCGATTGAGAAAGATGTCCATTCAGGGACTATCCCTGTCTTTTTCTCTGTTGTTGATCTGCTTCCTTAGGGAGAGCTTCTGCATTTGTGATGGAACTATCTGGACAAAGGTTGGATGGGAGATTTTTCCAGAAGAAATGCATTGTCTGAAAGTTAAGCCTTCTCCATCTCACTGTCTACCTTACCCTCTGGACAAACTATGCTGCAATTTTGCTAATGTGGATATACTGGAGAGTTCTTTACACCTCATTTATATTTTAGTACAAGCTCTGTTTTTAATCCTGTCTGTTTTATCTGTGCATTACCTGTGGATGAAATGGAAAAAACGCCAAAAACAGGTGAATTAGTGATGAAAATAGTAATAGTTATAAAATATCAAAGCCTTTAAAACAAAAGATTATCAGCTTCTTTGAGGGAAAGTACCATGTCTTATACCTCTTTGTAACATCTCCCTGCCCCCACCACTCATCCCTCAACATGTAGTACAATTTCTTGTCTTGCATGTACTAGGGGCTCAACAAAAGTGTATTGAATTAGGAAGTCCTTAAAACAATGTAGCTCAACCCCTCTCAAGTTACAAAATACATCAAGAAAGTAGTGAGCTAGAATGGATAGGAAATGAAATGAGTAGAATGGATAGGAAATGAAACTGGGCCCACAGGTAAGTCATTTGATCTTTCTCAGCTGCCTCAACCATAAAATGAAGCATCTGGACAAGAGATCTGTTAAGTCCCTTCCAGATATATCTAAGAAAGCTAAGTATGTAAAAGTGCACATGTATTTTTTTTTCTTTTTTAAATAGACCGTAAACTTATTTCTAATGTTAGGATAACTTTCTGGGAAATGGCACTCTTAAACCAATTTCCCACTTGGCACACCACGCCCCCCCGCCCCCCCCGCAATGCACCATATTTTGAGGCAATTTTAAAAGCTGACTGACCTTCACAACTATTAGATATTTATAAAATTGCTATGATTTGATTGCATTATACATTACTGTTCAGTAAAGGAAAATATTTTGCTAATAGTCAAATAATAGTATTTGCTCTAACCATAACAAGCTTATATTAAATGCTTGCTGATTGTGATAATGATCACCACAATCTTACATGGGGGTGAACAGAAAAGACCATCTCTTCTACACTTATTCCTTTTTTCTATAGTAACCTTTCTATTGTGTAGATAAGTAATGTATCGTGCTTGGAATTTATATATATCCAGGGGCACCTGGGTGGCTCAGTTGGTTAGGTGACGGATTTCGGCTCAGGTCAGGATCTCACAGTTCGTGAGTTTGAGCCACGCGTCGGGCTCTGTGCTGACAGCTCAGAGCCTGAAGCCTACTTCAGATTCTGTGTCTCCCCTCTCTCTACCCCTCCCCTGCTCACACTCTTTGTCTCTCTGTCTCTCAATAATAAATAAATGTTAAAAAAAAGTTTTAAGTGTATATATCCAGAAAGCAAATGTAATTTGAACTACAGTAAGAAAAAAATCTATAATATCATCTGTCTTTCTCCCTTTAGCTAAAAAAACCAGCCTCCTCAGATACATTTGGTAATGATCCAGAAAATCAGTCCCTATATGACATTGATCAAATACTCTGCCGGCTGGTGGCCACAACATCAATGATGTCCAAGTACCTGAATCAGGTGTCCTGTCATCCTCCAGCTAAGAAAGTCAAACACCGAAAACTAAAGAGGAAGAATGAGGGAGGAGAAGGAGCCAGAGGAAACTAGACCTATCCATATGCAAACATATCTCAGTCCAATATGGAGGTTAGAGACAACTCATTCAAGGATAAAAATGTTCTTTGAGAGCCTTTGTAATTTTTTGTTACTTACTTTACCAAGACTTTCCAAACAAGTATGGGTTGAAAAAGTACTTCTATTCAGCTGAAAAGGCACCCACACTTACTATAGTGCTGAGAAAAAGATTATGTACTATCACTTCTTCGTGTTTAAGTATTTTTTTCTTTTTAGTGTGTTAGATTGCTAATCATTAACCAATATGTAGAACAGAATCTTGCTTTAGTGTTCAATAAATCTCTGATTTAAATAATATTTGTGCTTTTTCTTACTTTTCTGAGCAGATCTTTGGGCCATATGGAAACTTTTAATTTCCCATCTCATATTGCCAAAATAGTATGGAAATATTAAGAAACAGATTAATTTTCAGAGAGGGAGGCAAACCATAAGAGACTCTTAAATACAGAGAACAAACTGAGGGTTGATGGTGGGGGGTGGGGAAAATGGGTGACGGACATTAAGGATGGCACTTGTTAGAATGAGCACTGGGTGTTATAAGTAAGTGATGAATCACTGGGTTCTACTCCTGAAGCCAAGACCACACTGTAGGTTAACTAACTTGAGAACAAATTTTAAAAATTTTAAAAAGAAATGGATTAATTTTTTACAGTATAAATTTCTCCATTTTCGTTACGACAAATGAAGTAAGTATCAACATTTAAAAATTTTTAGTCTTTGGTTGATTAAGATTGCTCAATTTTTAAAAAGTATTCCAGACTTTTATTGATCAGCCACCTCATTTTTATAAGTATGGTTACAAATGGGAAGATTTGTCTGAGACTAGGACAGAAGATTTGATTTAAAACCTGTTGAAAACCCCAGAAAAATATGCCAGCTCCATAACATACCTCCCATCAATATAAGGGAGGAAAAAAACTTTTAGAAAACAATTCTTGAGATAGTAACATATAACTCTATAGTCTTTACAAGGCATAGGATGGTGCTTGCCTTGAGTTATTGTGGATTATTAAACGTTTACTTATGATTCCAGTTTCCAGACTGTCCTTCCTTCCTCTCTCCCGTACCACAACCCTACTCCTACATCTCCAAAAATGATTCTTCCATCCCTTCAGACTTCTGACCTGTCAACCAATTCCTTCTAAGAGAACATGTATACACATTTCTTCTAATGGGGACTCTTGAACACTTGCAAAGTCTCCAAACCTCGAAAACTTTCCAAAGAAATTTCTAACAGTGGAATTTTCAACAGCATAAAGGGAATTCTTTTTAGGGTAGGTATTAGAGTACAAAACTGGGCTTTAACAGGATGCCTGGAGGCCAGCAAAGGGGAGTTGTGGCCAGCTATGGGGTGAGGGGAAGTTACAGACCTGTCCCGAGGGCACTCTAAAACAAAGCTACAAGACACTGGATCAAACCACACAGGCCCAAGGCAAAGAAGGCTGGAAACCCTAACCAGGTAAAGGAATAAATGTGCCAAACCCTGCTCCCAAGAAATTCCTTCCCCAAGTACTGAATATTCCATCCCCTAGTTAACAATTGTCAGTAAAAGACAGTGACCCAAAACCAGAGCACAAAGCTCTCCCTTGAGCTCACCCCCTTTCACAACTCGAGAGCGTACCCTCACTTTAATAAACTTTCCCACTTGCTTCTCTTGATTGTTGTCTGGTCTGTCCTTGAATTCTTTCTTGGGAGGACGTCAAGAGCTTTCAATGACATCTCTGGACAGGCTAGACAGAGGCCTCAGAGTCCCGGTGCAGGGGGCGGGGGGCAGGGAGTCCTCCCCAGTCCATCTGACAGCATAGGGAGTCCTCTACCCCTTAAGCCTCTCCAGATGACCCCTACTCTAGTCACTAGAACAAGAAACAGCAGTGGTTTAAATTCTCATTAAGTCTGAAGCAAACAAATGTTAAATGTTTCTTTGAGTAGTTGGTGTTTCAGACATCCCATACATTACCATGAAGCTCCAGTCCTTACAATTCCATCACTGATCAGAAAACAGAATGCTAGTTTATAGTATTATAGTCTTCTTTTATCTTAATTATTAGGAAATATTAGGTATAATTCCCCCAAGAATGTAAGGACCCAAACTAAACAGATGGGTATTAGGAAGAAGAAAACCAATGGAAGCTCACACCCAAAAGTCCCAAACTGTTTCTTTTCAGAAAAGTTACAGTAAAATTTGTCCCTGGTTTGTGTTTTTTTAAGTATCATGGGTCATTTTTCAAAAATGGATTTTAAATTATACAATATGAATTTCACCTACAATAGCTATTCATGGGGGATCAATTCTTTGCTATTTGTTTTCTTTTTACTTGTAGATCTAACCATGAAATTGAAGGTATTCATAAAAACATTGTCCCTAGAAAACATTAGTACAAGTGGGCAATTATAAAGTAATGCACAAAGTATAACATCTTTTTCTTCCCAAAAGTGCTACCTTGCCTCAATTCCTTATTTCTATTCTCCCAGCTCCCCCTCTCATTTTACTGATAAGCAAGTTCCTTATTGCTACCAGATGAATCTTCCTAAATATCACTTTCATCTTCTTCCTTTTCTACATACAAACTTTCAATGGCTCCCAGTAGTTACAGAAATGAAATGAAAACACCTTAGCCTGACATTTAAGGGTATAATCTGGCTATAATAATAGCAACATTTTTTTTAATGTTTTTATTTTTTGAGAGAGAGAGAGACAGAGCACAAATAGGGTAGGGCCAGGGATAGACACAGAATACAAAGCAGGCTCCAGGTTCTGAGCTGTCAGCACAGAGCCCGACTCGTGGGCTTGAACCCACAAGCAGTAAGATCATGACCTGAGCCAAAGTCAGACGTTCAACCAACTGAGCCACCCAGGTGCTCCAATAGCACCAGCATTTTTCAAGTGCTGATCACACACCAGGCCTTGTGGTAAGTGCTTTATATCATCTCATTTCATTCCTCACAACTAACCCCAAGAGGTAGGAACTATTATTGGCTCCCTTTACTGGAAAATAAAACTAAGGTATAAAGAATTTAAGGATCTTGTCTGAGGTCACATAGGTTTCAAGTGGAAACACCAGTATTTAAACTCAAGCAATTTGATTCAAAAGTGCATGTACTTACTCTTTTACAATTCTATCTGTGCAGTAACCCACCCTTGCAAATTATGATTTTCTATTCCAGTAAGGCAATCTCATCACTGTCCTCCAAAATGCCACTTTCATTCCCAGCCCACAGATTTTGCTCACATCCTGTCTCCTTCTATTGGATTAAAAGCCCACTCATTCTCTAAGGCCTAGCTCAATTGCAACATGTTCAGACTTCACATTCTCTGACAACCCCATAGCAGGTACCACCTGCTCTACTGATTTTAACCCTTACTCATAGTCTTTCTTATGTTGTTACTTATGTCTATAGCTTATCATCCTCCACCTAACAAATGTCCAGAGGGAAGGAACAACCCGTTGTACCTACGACAATGCTACGCTCATAGTGGGCATTTAATAAATCCTCGCTGAAAGCAAAATTGCAGATAACTATGCAAAATGAATGCCATGAACTTCACAAGTACTGGGTTTTTTTAACCAGTGTGTATACACATACATAGTTACACAGCTATTATCTCCCTGAAATCTCTAAGCTATGTTCTATAGGGTTGCGAAAATGAATTAAGCAAAATATCGCTAAAATTCAAAAGAGCACATAGCTTTCTGACCTTTGACTGAAGCATTAACATTCATGCAGAAAAGTGCAAAAATTATAAATGTACAACTCAATGAATTTTCACAAACGAACACACCATATAACTAGCAACCAGATTAAAAAAAAAATTACTACATCCTAGAAGTTCCCTCATGCTAGACAGGTAACTGCTATTCTGACTTCTAACACTATAGATTAATTTTGCCTGGAAAATCATTTTAAGTTATTATAACTTTCTACCTGGGAAAGCAAACATATGACTCAAATATGCCATTTAAAAAAAAAGTTGAGGAATGGACCATTCAACCTAAGTCTCTCAGGAAATGGCCCTCAACATAAACCATATATATATATAATATATATATATATAAAATATATATAATATATATATATTCTTATAGGAAATTATTGTTGAAATTGTTAGAAGTTAGTCAATCAACTAGCTTTCAATATGTACAGTTTCTATTAAGTACAATGTTGGAGGCCAATAGCAAAATAGCAAAAAAAAAAAAAAAAAAAAAAAAAGGGAAGATTTCACACATCACCACCAGTGACTTGTGACTATATCTACAAATAAAACATGGTGGCAAAAGGTGAAAATGCTAATCATCTCTTGCTTTGTTGATGGTATAACCTATCACTCATAGGAAAAAAAATCCATCACTCAGTCTGTTTGCTACTGTCATTAGCTAGATCCCAAGACCTGACCTTCATTGCCCACTTGCTTGTACTCACCAATCCCTGTTGCACATTTTTCCTTAAGCTCCTTTCTGGCTTATCTCTTAACTCAGGCAAATGGAAACCGAAACCATCCCTCAAGTATAGGAACTGCCCTGAAAGACCACCAGCCAGCCCAGACCACGCAGACTAGTTTCAGCATAACCCCTGACTCATGCCTGTGCAGATGGACTGTAGAGTGACCTCCAGAATGACTGACAACTACCTTTACCTTATTATAATACTAAAATCTCCACCCAAGGAGGAGCACGAGCCTCATTTGCATAACATACAACGTATGTATAGGCCTGTTTCCTTAAGGTGCATGTGGGATCTTATGTGCACCTCTACAAAACATGACAAGGATCCCCTTGTTAAATATTCATCTTAACCCTAAATTAAAGAAACCCACTCACCCTTGCTTGGGGAGTCGCAGCTTTGGAAGTTCTTCCTTGTGATCTCCTAATTTGCTGCAAATAAAGCTTCCTTTGTGCAACAACTCTTCTGGTGTAGTTTCTATGTGACTCACCAAGGAACAAACTCATGTTGGTTCAGTTACACCACTGCCTTGTGGGCTTCCTTACCTGCCCAGTCCAGGAATTCAACACACTCGGTCTGGGAATACCGAGCAGCAACATCTCGAGCTCTTTCTTCCCGAAAGTTCAGAGCTTCTGTATCAACATCCAATTCCACAAGTGCTTTCAAAGTTTCCAAACGACCCCAGGCTGCAGCACAGTGTAAGAGTGTGTAACCTAACAAATAGAATGAAGATGGTCAGGTCAAATAGACTACATTGTTTTAGGCCATTTTATTGAACAGAAGATCACAATGGCAATCAAGTATTAAACAATTACTGTGGGCCAGGCACTATTTTAAGTACTTTATATATAGTAAACTCATTTACTTCATAAAAACCCTATGAAGTCAGAACTTTTATAATCCCCACTTTAAAGATAAGGAAACTGAGGTCCAGAAACTTGCCTGAGGAACACAGCCAGTAAATGACAGGTGAAAGATACCAACACAGGCAGCCTGAAGTCTAAGCTTTTCAACATTTCTAAGGAAGACAGCAACATCCCTAGCAGTAATTTATTTTGGAGCACAATTAGACCAATGACTTTAGTCGAAGGGATTGTCAGCAAACTCTAATTGCTAGCATTATTGTTATTTTTTAAAATTTAAATCCAAGTTAGTTAATATACAGTGTAATAATGATTTCAGGAATAGAATTTAGGGATTTATCACTTACAGATAACACCCAGTGTTCATCTGAACAAGTGCCCCCCTTAATGCCCCTTGCCCATTTAGCCCATCCCCCCACCCAATAGCCCCTCCAGTAACCCTCAGTTTGTTCTCTATATTTAAGAGTCCCTTATGGAGACACAAGCATCCAACTTCGGCTCAGGTCATGATCTCCAGTCCGCGAGTTAGAGCCCTGAGTCAGGCTCTGTGCTGACAGCTCAGAGCCTGGAGCATACTTTGTATTCTGTGTCTTCCTCTCTCCCTCTCTCTCAAAAGTAAATAAACATAAAAAAAAGTTTTTTTTAAAGAGTGCCTATGGTTTGTCTCACTGATTTTATATTATTTTTGTTTCCCTTCCCTTATTTTCATCTGTTTTGTATCTTAAATACCACATATGAGTGAAATCATATGATATCTTTGACTGACTTATTTCGCTTAGCATAACACACACTAGTTCCACCCATGTTGTTGCAAATGGCAAGATTTCATTCTTTTTGATTGCCGGGTAATACACACACACACACACACACACACACACACACACACACACTAAGTCTTCTTTATCCATTCATCACTTGATAGATATTTGGGCTCTTCCCATACTTTGGCTATTGTCAATAGTGCTGCTATAAACATTGAGATGCATGTGCCCCTTTGAAACAGCACAGCTGTATCCCTTGGATAAATACCTAGTAGTGCAATTGCTGGGTCATAGAGTAGTTCTATTTTAAATTTTTTGAGGAACCTCCATACTGTTTTCCAGAGTGGCTGCACCAGTTTGCATTCCCACCAGCAGTGCAAAAGAGTTCCTCTTTGCGTCCTCACCAACATCTATTGTTGCCTGAGTTGTTAATTTTAGCCATTCTGACTGGTGTGAGGTGGTATCTCATTGTGGTTTTGATTTGTATTTCCCTGATGATGAGTGATGTGGAGCATCTTTTCATGTGTCTGTTAGCCATCTGGATGTCTTCTTTGGAAAAGTGTCTATTCATGTCTTTTGCCCATTTGTTTACTGGATTATTTGTTTTTTGGGTGTTGAGTTTGATAACTTCTTTATAGATTTTGGATACTAACCCTTTATCTGATATGTCATTTGCAACTATCTTCTCCCATTCTGTTGGGTGCCTTTTAGTTTTGCTGACTGTTTCCTTTGCAGTGCAGAAGCTTTTTATCTTGATGAGGTCCCAATAGTTCATTTTTGCTTTTAATTCCCTTGCCTTTGGAGATGTGTCAAACAAGAAATTGCTGCAGCTGAGGCCAAAGAGGTTATTGCCTGTTTTCTCCTCTAGGAGTTTGATGGCTTCCTGTCTTACATTTAGGTCTTTCATCCATTTTGAGTTTATTTTTGTGTCTGGTGTAAGAAAGTGGTCCAAGTTCATTCTTCTGCATGTCGCTGTCCAGTTTTCCCAATGCCATTTGCTGAAGAGACTTTTTTCCATTGGATATTCTTTCCTGCTTTGTCAGTTGCCATATATTTGTGGGTCCATTTCTGGGTTCTTTATTCTATTCCATTGATCTATGTGTCTGTTTTTGTGCCAGTACCATACTGTCTTGATTATTATAGTTTTGTAATACAGCTTGAAGTCTGGCATTGTATTGTCTCCAGCTTTGGTTTTCTTTGTCAGGATTGCTTTGGCTATTTGGGGTCTTTTCTGGTTCCATACAAATTTTAGGATTGTTTGTTCTAGCTCTGTGAAGAATGCTGGTGTTATTTTGATAGGGATTGCATGCTAGCATTATTGTTAATACAATCATACAAATTATGACAACTATGTGTGCCTTTGGTTTGGAAATTAATCATCTGAATTAAAACTGAAAACATGACCCATCAAATTAGAAAGTTGTTTTTTAGACTAACTGAGGCAACTACTAGGGGGGTGAAAAACGGAGGCATCATTAAAATGTTTCACACTGGCTTAAAAAAATCAAGTCACAAGTTCATGATTTCAACCTACCCACAGGATGTATTTATGACTCATTTAACCG
Organism: Herpailurus yagouaroundi; assembly: GCF_014898765.1. Classification (NCBI taxonomy): domain Eukaryota; kingdom Metazoa; phylum Chordata; class Mammalia; order Carnivora; family Felidae; genus Herpailurus; species Herpailurus yagouaroundi. Next base: position 42,570 of record NW_024412436.1, on the reverse strand, counting down.
GCCAAAGAGGCATATCCTACTACTATAAAAAGAATTGAGCAAAAGAATGAATAGATGTATTGAATCTATTAAGTACTGGGCACTTTATGTACTACTACTTCATTTACACCTTCACTAACCTTCTGAAGTCAGTGTTGTTAGCTCCATTAAAAGATACAGAGGAAAGTGAAGGTTAGAGATGCTATACATTGCCCAAGGCCACACTCGTAGTAAGTAGCCAAAGCAAGATTAAAACCAAGGTCTGTTGCCAAATAAAGGGTTTATAAGTAGTAGAAAACAACACTTAAATGTTTGTCACTGAGTACAGCAGGGAAAAAGAGGCTAATGATTCCTCCACTTTCTTCCAGAAACCTCCCCTTGGCTCCCTACTTGCCATATTCCCACAATTCCAGTTCTGCTTTACATCAAGGTGTAAACTACCTTTGGCTTGAGGATATCATAACCAGAAGGGTTAATAAAGGAATCAAAAATAAGATGAAGTGAACTACTCCGGATCAGCCAAAATTGGAATTACCTCTCCTCTTTGGCCCAACCTTTCTTTTTAGTATCACAACAAGTGAGAAATTTCAAAAACCAAGAGATAGACACTGGCTCAAGAATTTAATTTTGCCTTTATTCTCTACAAAATGGGGGGCGTGGGGCAAGAAATACCCTGATACCACCCTTATTCTTGCTTTCTGCATGAAGTCGTCAATGAGCTGAAAAGTCCAGGGCTGCTGATTTGCTGGGGGAGGGAAACACTATCTACAGACAAGATGCTGCTAATATGACCAAGAAGACATTCCAAGTGAGATGTTCTGGCTCCTTATACTGCTTTTCTCAAGGCTAATGTTACAGGCCACTGGTAACATCTAATTTTTTTTTCTATTTAATATGCATAGTTTAAAAACAAGAAAATATATTTCTAAACAAAAGAGGATTTTAACAAAAAATTTACATGTTTTTAAAACACCTTTCCATGTTTTTCCCCTTGTTGAAGATGGTCTCTTTTCTAGAAAGAAACACACAGATGCTTGTAGTACATTAACCCCATTGCTGTCCCAGAAGAAGAAAAATATTTAAATCAGATTATTTCAAAAGCATCCATATGAGAAAGGGATTTTCCTAGCATCCTCCATAATGTTGTCAATGAGCAATGGATCCCAGAAGAGGGATATAAGGAAGGCCACATGTTAGAAATCCTAGTAGCAAGAAAGGTACCATAAATGGAACTGGGAAGGATTAGGGTTCTTTTTTTTTTAGTACAAAATGTATTGTCAAATTGGTTTCCATACAACACCCAGTTCTCATCCCAACAGATGCCCTCCTCAATACCCATCACCCACCCTCCCCTCCCTCCCACCCCCCATCAACCCTCAGTTTATTCTCAGTTTTTAAGAGTCTCCCATGGTTTGCCTCCTTCCCTCTCTGTAACTTTTTTTTTCCTTCCCCTTCCCCTCCCCCATGGTCTTCTGTTAAGTTTCTCTGGATCCACATAAGAGTGAAAACATATGGTATCTGTATTTCTCTGTATGACTTATTTCACTCAGCATAACACTCTCCCGTTCCATCCACGTTGCTACAAAAGGCCATATTTCATTCTTTCTCATTGCCACGTAGTATTCCATTGTGTATATAAACCACAATTTCTTTATCCATTCATCAGTTGATGGACATTTAGGCTCTTTCCATGATTTGGCTATTGTTGAGAGTGCTGCTATACACATTGGCGTACAAGTGTGGATTAGGGTTAATTCTAATTGAAAAATAATCTCTTTGTGGAAGACTACTACTTACTAAATAGAAAGGGAGTCAACTGAGCAGGTAGTTCATAGTAAGGCAAAAGATCAGACAAGAAAAGGAATCTTTTCCTCCATACAGGCACTGTTATCCACTCACTACAATCCTATAAAGTAGGCACTAGCATTGTTCTCATTTACAGATAAGAAAACAAAAAGAGAAGATAAGTACTTTTCTCTGGGTTGCTGTAAGTTTTTTTTAATGTTTACTTATTTTTGAGAGAGAGTGAGAGCAAGTGAGTGAGAAGGGGCAGAGAGAGGGGGGACAGAAGATCAAAAGCGGGCTTTGTCACAAACCATGAGATCATTCATGACCTGAGCTGAAGTCAGACACTGAGCCACCCAGGCGCCCCCAGCATTGCTATAAATTAATGAAGGTATATGGTAAGGTCAAAGTCCAAGAATGGGGATGATGAGTCAAAAACAAAAAATAGGCCATGAAGCAAAATACTCACCTATCTAGAATATTTCTCACAGCCTGCCTACCACCACTACTACCAGACTCTTTGAATTGCCCAAATTATGTTGTTCCATGCCTCTACAACTTTGCATATGCTGGGGTTTTTTTCTACCTGAAATAATAATTACAGTAATGAAATAAAATAATACCAGTATAACTTTAATGCTTACTTAGTGTTAATACTGGTGTTTTATAAAATGGAATTCAGAATTCACTCTTTTAAATTAGTGAAACTATTTAATACATTTTAAATATGAAATGTATAAACACAGGATATCAAAGAAAAGTATAAGTATGAAATCGATATGTTGTTTATATTTTCATTATATTAGCAATATAAATTGTCAGGTAAAACTGAAAAAATTAAGGATAAAAAATACTATAAAGAAATGTAATTAATCATGAAAGTTTCAAGTGAAACATTATGTGATTTTTCTAAATGTCCAACAACATCACCAAGATATTTCTGAACAATTTTTTTTTAGCTATTGAAGTTTTTCTCACTCAACATTAGTTGGAAGTGGTTATAAACTAAAACCAAGTATTTTACTTCAAATTATCTCACCTCTAATTTGAAGAGAGAGATCTCTGAATAGCTTTTTGCTCTTTTGCAAACAATGCAATCTTTTTATTAAGAGTAAGCTGTAATTTTTCCCCAGAGAAAATACTGCTGGTTCATATTTGTCTTTTTTAGTTTCTTCATGTAAAAGAGATTCCATTTCAGTTTTCTGATCAAATTCAAAATGATGAGATTCATAGGTGACTTAGTTGGGAAGTTTTGGGACTCAAATTATTCTTACAACAGAAATTTTGCAAAGCCACAATATGGGCCATCCAAATTTGTAGACTTCAGTTTGGCTTTTTGTATACATTGAGCAATTAAATCATTTGTTTTCAATCCATACGTGACTCAAATTTCATTTTTTAAATACAAAATAATACTATTATACCTATAAAAAGACCAGTGTTTCAGTTACCTTAAAATAGTGGGTAAATATTCTAGAATATGCACAAGATTGTAATACTAAAATCTGATACTATGATTACTACACTGCCTGCCATGCCTTATCCCTCAACTCTCCTTTGTCTGGTAAACTCTTGGTCATTCTTCAGGATTCAATATAAGTATCGCCTCCTCTGTGAAGCCTTCCCTGACTGTGTCCAATACTTCCAGGTCAAGTTGACTTCTCTCTCCTCTAAGCTATCTTATACCTTATCTCACCATATAGTAATTACTTATTTATTTACATATTTGTTTTCTGCTAAACTGTGAACTTGCCCAAGTCTGAATTCATTCATATTTCTATAACCTCAGCTCTGAGCACAAGGCTTGGCTGTTCCTCCACCCTTAATAAGTGTTTGCTGATTTTATGTGGAAAGAAATTTTTAAACAATAATTTGTTCTGGCTATGCCTGCTTGAGTACAGTCGGGTTTAGTGACCAAAGCCTGGCCAGAACCAGAGGAGGTTCCATAATCAATAAACAAACTACAGAGATCTGTCCTTGGCCCCATAAGAAAACAAGGCATTTCCCAAAAGACCAGAAGTCAGGAAGATGTAACACAAAAGATCTCAAATAGCCAAAGCAACCTTGTGAAAAACAAAAAACAAAAAACAAAAAACCCAGTATGGTACTGGCATAAAAATATACACAGATCCATTGAACAGATAGAAAGCCCAGAAATGAACCCATAACTCTAGCCAATTAATCTTCAACCAAGTAGGAAAGATTATCCAATGGAAAAAAAGACAGACTCTTCAAAAAATGGTGCTGGGAAAACTGGACAGCAACATGCAAAAGAATGAAACTGGGCCACTTTCTTAAACCATACACAAAAATAAATTCAAAATGGATACAAGACCTAAATGTGAGACAGGAAACCATAAATATCTTAGAGGAGAATACACACAGTAACCTCTTTGCTATCAGTAGCAACTTCTTTCTAGATGTTGTCTCTGGAGACAAGGGAAACAAAAGCAAAAATAAATTATTGGGACTTCATCAAAATAAAAAGCTTCTGCACAGGGAAGGAAACAATCAACAAAACTAAAAGGCAACTTATGGAATGGGGGAAGATATTTGCTAATGACATATCTGATAAAGGATTAGTATCCAAAATATATAAAGAACTTATAAAACTCAACATTCAAAAGATGAATAATCCAATTTAAAAATGGGCAAAAGAAATGGATAGACACTTTTCCAAAGAAGACATACGGATACCTGAAAAGATGCTCCATATCACTCATCATCAGGGAAACAAAAATCAAAACTACAATGAGATATAACCTCACACCCATCAGAATGGCTAAAATCAACCACTCAAGAAACAACAGGTGTTGGTGAGGATGTGGAGAAAGAGGAAACCTCTTGTATCGTTGGTGGAAATGCCAACTAGTGCAGCCACTGTGGAAAACAGTATGGAGGTTCTTCAAAAAGTTAAAAATAGTACTAACTGAGGATCCAGCAATTGCACTAGTAGGTATTTATCAAAAAAATACTAAAATACCAATTCAAAGTGATACATGCACCCCAATGTTTATAGTAGCATTATCTACAATAGCCAAACTATGGAAACAGCCCAAGTGTTCACTGATGAATAAAGATGTGTCATGTATGTATGTACATATACATACATACATACATACATACATACATACAATGGAATATTACTCAGCCATCAAAAAGAATGAAATCTTGCCATTTGCAATGACATGGATGGAAGTTAGGGAGTATTACACTAAGTGAAATAAGTTAGTCAGAAAAAGATAAATACCACATGATATCACTCATATGTGAAATTTAAAAAACAAAACAAACTAACAAAGGGGAGAGAAAGAGAGAGAGGGAGGCAAACCAAGAAAGAGACTCTTAACTATAGAGAACAAACTGATGGTTACCAGAGGGGAGGTTGCGGGGGGAATGGGTTATGGGGATCAAGGAGTGCACTTGCTGAGATGAATGATGTATGGAAGTGTTGAATTGCTATATTTTATACATGAAACTAATATTATACTGTATGTAAACTAACTGGAATTTAAGTAAAAACTTAAAAGGAAACATAAGTAGCTTCTGGGACATCCTTAGGAGGGAGAACAAACTTATGATCACAGAGGCAACTGTGGGGCCCATCTCTGTTGGTATAGATGCAAGCCTGGATACTTCGCAGTTCTATGAACAAAGCATTTATTATGATCCAAACTGCAGCAATGAAGACCTGGGCATGATATTCCAGTGGTTGGCCATGGTTTTGAAGGAGCAAAATCGGGTAACAATAAATCCTGGATTGTCAAGAACAGCTGGGGTATAGACTAGGGCATGGATGGCTACATAATGATAGCCAAAGACCAGGATAACCACTGTGAAACTGCCTCCGTGGCCAGCTTTCCTACTGTGTGGGATGATGGTAATAAAGAGGCCCTTGATTAGGAAGAGAATATGCAAAAGAGGAATTGTATCTTAACACTGACCATATTTTATTGTGTGGGGTAAAGCAGCTGAACCACTGAAGATCCAAGTGTGATTTGATTCTGTGACATTTTACATTGGTAAATATTCCTCTCTCATTATCACTGTAAACAGCTTTGTATGAATCTGTCTGATAACTTGTGAATGCTCATGTTTTAAAACAATGTATGAAATCAGCAAAACTAAAAGGCAACCAATGGAATGGGAGAAGATATTTGCAAATAACATATCAGATAAAGGGTTAGTACCCAAAATCTATAAAGAACTTACCAAACTCAATACTCAAAACACAAATAATCCAGTGAAGAAATGGGCAAAAGACATGAATAGACACTTTTCCAAAAAAAAAGACATCCAGATGGCTAACAGACACATGGAAAAATGCTCAATATCACTCATCATCAGGGAAATACAAATCAAAACCACAATGAGATACCACCTCACACCAGTCAGAATGGCTAAAATTAGTAACTCAAGCAACGGCAGATGTTGGTAAGGATGCCGAAGAGCCCTTTTGCACTGCTGGTGGAACACAAACTGGTGCAGCCACTCTGGAAAACAGTATGGAAGTTCCTCAAAAATTAAAAATAGAAATACCCTACGACCCAGCAATTGCACTACTAGGTATTTATCCAAAGGATGTAGATGTGCTGTTTCAAAGGGGCACATGCACCCCAATGTTTACAGCAGCACAATCGACAATAGCCAAAGTATGGGAAGAGCTCAAATGTCCATCATTGACTGAATGGATAAAGATGTGGTATATATATATATATATATATATATATATATATATATATACACACATACACACATACATGCAATGGAGTATTACTTGGCAATCAAAAAGAATGAAATCTTGCCATTTGCAACAACATGGATGGAACTAGAGTGTATTATGCTAAGCGAAATTGGTCAGAGAAAGAAAATATCATATGACCTCACTCACAGGTGGAATTTAGGATAAAAAACAGATGAACATAAGGGAAGGGAAGCAAAAATAATAGAAAAACAGGGAGGGGGCAAAACATAAGAGACTCAAACACAGAGAACAAACTCAAGGTCACTGGAGGAGTTGTGGGTCGGGGGAGGGGCTAAATGGGCAAGAGGCATTAAAGAGGACACTTGGGATGAGCACTGGGTGTTATATGTAGGGGATGAGTCACTGGATTCTACTCCTGAAATCATTATTGCATTATATACCAACTAACTTGGATGTACTTGGATGTACAGTAAATAAATAAATAACAAATAAAATAAAACTATGTGTTAAGTTTTACCTTTTAAAATAAAACCGTTTGAAAGTGAAAGAAAGAAAGAAAAAGGGAAGGGAAGGGAAGGAAGGAAAGGACAAAAGAAAGAAGAGAATGGTTGTATGGGCAGAGAATGGCTATAAGTATTGGTTATTTCCCTCATGAGCATATGGCTGACTGGGAGCTGCAGGTTGCTGCCAGGATCACAAAAGTATCACACTGCTTATTGCTAGACTGAGGAAAGATCAAAATTCAAAGTGTGGTTTGTACTGAATGTGTATCAGTTTCACACCATCGTAAAGTTGAAAAATTGTAAGACAAGCCATCATTAAGTCAGGAACTATCTGTGGTCCCCCCTTATCCGCAATTTCACTTTTCACAGTTCTGGGCACCTGCAGCCAACAGCGGTCTGGAAGCAGATGATCCTCCTTCCAATGTACCATCAGAAGGTCAATAGCATCCTACTGCTATGTCACAATGCCTACGTCATTCACTTAATCTCATCATGTAGGCATTTTATCATCTCATATCATCACAAAAAGGGTGAGTGCAGTACAATAAGGTATTTTGAGACACATTTACATAACTTTTATTATAGTATAATTTTCCTATTTTATTATTAGTTATTATTAATCTCATACTGTGCCTAGTTTATAAGTTAAACTTTATCATAGAATATATATGTATAGAAAAAAAACATAGTATATATAGGGTTTGGTACTATCTGCAGTTTTAAGTAGCCACCAGGGTCTTAGAATGTATGCCCCAGGGATAAGAGGAAACTACTGTACTTGAATAATCATCTTCGTACATGTTTCCTTGTGAGATGTGTGAGATTTTCTCAAAGATATATATCTAGAAATGGGATTCTAGATCATAGGGTACATCTATTTGCAACTTTATATAAATGTTCTTCAAAGTGGTTATACAATTTACACTCCTTCCAGCAGAGTAAAAGAATTCCCACTTCCCCTACCTTCACCAGTACTCAATGCTGTCAGATATTAACATTTTTATCAAGCTACCAGTAGCGGTAGCTCATTGTTGAAATTTGCATTTTAATAGTGAATTTGAGGACACTTTTATATACCTATTGGCCATGAACATTTCTCTTCCATGAATTGTTTGTTCCTATCTCTTGGGATCCTCTCTCTCTGCCCCTTTCTCTGCTCTATCTCTCACTCAAAATAAATAAACTCTTAAAATAAACAAACATTTAAAAACATATATATATATATATATATACACACGTATGTTTATATATATGATATATTTTTCCTTTAATAGCTTTGTTTTCATGTCTTATTTTAAGATACTGAGTGATATCTCAAGAATCCTCCTCTATGTTTCACAAAGTTTGATGTTTTCTCTTTTCACGTTCATATCTTGCATGAAACTGTAATTGACTTTTGTGCACAGTACAATGTAGGATCTAATTTAACTTTTTTCCAGATGAATAACCACTGTTCTCCACATATTAAATAGCTCATCATTTCCCCACTGAAATTTAGGGTCAGCTTCTCAGTTTGTATTTTTTAAAAACCTTAATGTGATATTAATTAGATTGATAAGTTAATTTGGAAGAAATTGCCTCTTTATGATATTTAATCTCACTGTCTAAAACATATATTTAATTTGGGTATTCTTTGATGTAATTCAATAAAGTTTAAAGTTTTTGCCATAAATATCTTACAATTCTTTTATCAGATTTATTCCTAATCTCTGTACAGTTTTGCTGTGAATAAGATTTGTATTTTTATTACAGTCTCTGATCATTGATGGTTTATAGAAAGCTACTGATCTGGGATATTGGTCTTATGTTCACATTCTTGCTAAATTAAATTCTATTAGTACTAATAGTACACTCCCTTGGAGGGAGTTTCATTTCTTCCACTCAGATCCTTATATTCAGTAGTCTACTGGTAAATATTTACCAACTAGTTCTCTGGGAAGAAATCCTTCATTTGTACCATTAGCAATTTCCATGATATATATATACTCCTAACATGGCCAACTTCAAGCTACCAATGCGATGTCAATGAATTACAAACCCCCTGAAATTTTAACAATCAGCTTGCAAGAGCAGGTTAAAGCCAGCTCCAGTACAGTACAGTGTTAGGTCTCTTATTTATTTTTCTTGTCTTACTGTACTAGCTAGGACTGCCACTATAATGACAAATAAAAGTCATGATAGTGAATATCATAGTCTTGTTTCTGATTTAATGAATGTTTCTAAAGATTCAATATCAGGTAACCTTGCTTCAGGTTTTTGATAGAGAGCTTTAAGGAAGGTTTCTTCTATTTCCCTAAGAGCTTTCATGATGAATGAATGCAACATTGTTTTCAAAAAGACTCTTCTACATCTATTGAAATGATCGTGCAATTTTGTTCATTTAGTCTTTTAATGTAGTGAATTACACTAATATTTTGTCTAATGTTAAAATCAACCTTGCATTAATGGGATAAATCCAACCTAGTACAATACATTTTGTAATACACAATCTTAGATTCAATTTGTTAATATTTTAAGATGTTTGAATCTTTGTTATTAAATGAAATTGGCCTATAATTATTCTTTCTACTACTCTCCTTAACTAGTTTTGCTATAAAAGTTCTATCTCTCATAAAATAAATTAAGCAGTTTTCCAACTCTTTATATTCTCTGAACATTGTATAAGCTAGAGATTACCTATTCCCTAAAAGTGCAATAAACCTTACCTTTTAAAATATCTGAGCCTAGAGTAAGGTGGGGGTGGAGAAAGGAGGCCTATTTTTATTACTTACTCATTTTTTTTCAAAATAACCATTGAGCTAGTCAAGATTTCTATTTTTTTCTTGAATTAATTTTGGTAATTTACACTTTGTAAGAAAATTGTCTATTTCATCCAAGTTTCCAAATGTATTGTCATAGTTATTTATAATATTTTCTAATGATTTTTGAAGTCTTAGCTTTTCCTTTGTGAATGCTCTATTTTTAAAAATTCCAAATATTATTTATGCTCTCGATCTCTCTGATATTATCAAATATCAAAAATCACCCAATATTATCAAAGGTTTTTCAACTGCGTTGAAAGCAGATTTGGGGTTTTTGTTGTTGCTGTTGTTTACTTTCTACAGTTTATTTATTTTTTATAATTTACATCCAAGTTAGTTAGCACATGGTGCAATAATGATTTCAGGAGTAGATTCCTTAAGCCCCTTGCCCATTTAGCCCATCCCCCCTCCCACAACCCCTCCAACAACCCTCTGTTTGCTCTCCATATTTTTTTTTAAATTTTTTTTTCAACGTTTATTTATTTTTGGGACAGAGAGAGACAGAGCATGAATGGGGGAGGGGCAGAGAGAGAGGGAGACACAGAATCTGAAACAGGCTCCAGGCTCCGAGCCATCAGCCCAGAGCCCGACGCGGGGCTCGAACTCATGGACCGCGAGATCGTGACCTGGCTGAAGTCGGACACTTAACTGACTGCGCCACCCAGGCGCCCCTGTTCTCTATATTTAAGAGTCTCTTATGTTTTGTCCCACTCCTTGTTTTCATATTATTTTTGCTTCCCTTCCCTTATGTTCATCTGTTTTGTGTCTTAAAGTCCTCATATGAGTGAAGTCATATGATATTTGTCTTTCTCTGAGTAATTTCACTTAGCATAATACACTCTAGTTCCATCCACGTAGTTGCAAATGGCAAGATTTCATTCTTTTTGATTGTCAAGTAATACTCCACTATATATATACATATATACAATCTTCTTTATCCATTGATCAGTCAGTGGACATTTGGGCTCTTTCCATACTTTAGCTATTGCTGATAGTACTGCTATAAACATTGGGGTACATGTGTCCCTTTGAAACAGCACACCTGTATCCCTTGGATAAATACCTAGTAGTGCAATTGGTGGGTCATAGGGTAGTTCTATTTTTAATTTTTTGAGGAACCTCCATACTGTTCTCCAGAGTGGCTGCACCAGTTTGCATTCCCAAGCAGATTTTGGTTTTGTTGATCCTCTCTATTGTTTCTTTATTTTCAATATCATTACTTCTACTTTTTTCCTACTCTTCTTCTACTTTCTTTGGATTACTCAGTTGTTCTTTTTTTCTAACTCCTTGAGTTAAATGCCTTGCTTATGATTTTCAATGTTTCTTATATTCTATTATATGTATTAAGCTATAATTTAAATTTTAGTTTTATTCCACAGGTTCTGACATGGAGTGATCCTCTTGTCACCTAAATATTTCATAATTTCTAGTGTATCTTCTAGGACCAACATATAATTTAAAGAGTGCTTCTGTTTTCCAAATTATAGGGGATTTTCAGTTCTCTTTTTGTTACTACTTTCTAACCTTATTTAATTATGTTTAGAGAACAAAGACATATGCTCTAGATTCTTTGATATTTGTTGAGACTTCCTTTATGGACTTAATTGTGATCAATTTTTTAAAATGTTCCATGGGAGCATTAAGAAAATACATATTCCTGGGGTGCCTGGGTGGCTCAGTCAGTTAAGCATCCGACTTTGGCTCAGGTTATGATCTCAAGGTTTGTGAGTTCAAGCCCCGCCTCAGGCTCTGTGCTGACAGCTCAAAGCCTGGAGCCTGCTTCGGATTCTGTGTCTCCCTCTCTCTCTGTCCCTTCTCCTCTCACTCTGTCTCTCAAAAATAAATAAATACTTAAGAAAAATTCTTGGCGGGGGCACCTGGTGGCTCAGTTGGTTAAGCATCCGACTTCAGCTCAGGTCATGATCTTGCAGTTCATGAATTTGAGCCCCTCATCAGGCTCTGTGCTGACAGTTCAGAGCCTGGAGCCTGCTTCAGATTCTGTGACTCCCTATCTCTGCCCCTCTCCTGTTGATACTCTGTCTCTCTCTGTTTCTCTCTCTCTCTCTCAAAATAAATAAACATTAAAAAATATTTTAAAATGTTTTTAAATGCATATTCCCTATTTTCTGGAAGTCATTGTTATTTTTAATTTTCTTCAATGAACATATTTGCAACCTGAAAAAAAAAGGTGGCTGAATAAAAAGATATAATTAGATCATGACTACAAAACTAAAAAATCTTCAAAGGAGTGATAATATTATTGTTAAGCACTTATTATATATCAACTTAGCATGTGCCAATTACAGTGATAAGATATTTATTATTTACTGTCTTTTTTAATCCACACAGCATCCTACAAGGAAAATACAATCATTATCCCCATTTTGCAGATGAGGAAACAGAAGCACCGAAACATTAGGTAACTTGCCCAAGTCACACTGCTAATCATGAGTGAAGTCTACGTACTTATCTACTGAGCTATATCATCATGTACACAGATACCCACATTTTCATATATATGCATATGTATATAATATATGTAAAATATAAGCAGGCATAGCAAATTCATCCAACTTTAAATATAGTACATAGCATCTTTAGGTAGTCATAAGTAATACTGATGAGAGAAAAAAGACAAAATACCTCTGGTGGTTTTTTCGTTCAGATTCACACCATATTTTGCCAAAGCTCTAATCACATCACTTTGCCCAGCCATGCAAGCTGCATACAACAAATTTCTCCCAATGATGTCTTCTTCCAAGAGTAGCTGCATGGCCTGTTCATGATGAAGGTTCTCAGGATCCTCAAAAATCTTCTGCAAACCTTCTACATCCCCTGTGAGGGCAGGTTGTAAGACAGGATTAAGGGCGCCTGTTTCTTCTGGTTCTTTTGCTTCTCCTTCATCATCACCTTCTTCTTCATCATCTTCTTGCTGTGAGAAAAATATTGATCTTTCTGAACTCTCTGACTCTGGAGGTCCGTCTGGCTCCATTAACTCCAAAATTATCTGAGGCAAAAAAAAAAAAAAAAGTAATAGAAATCTCTCAAACAAATCAGTATTTGTTTATTCAATTAGTCAGCTGATAATACAGATAGGATGAAAATACTTAACTGGCTGAAAATAATTGTAACAGTAAATTCAACAGGAACAGAAGAAGAAACAGATCAATGTGGGCTAGATTCATTAGGAAAAGATTGAAAGAGAAATTGAAAAGAATGTTAAAGAGACTCACCTGCCTAAACAAGGGTCCATGTTGGGGAAAAGTGAGAAATATAGTGAGATTATCAGAGCCAGATTAAAACTTTAAACGTTAGGTACTGACACTGACAGAATTATTCACTCAGTAATGCTTACTGAAAGCTTACTAATATACTGCGTGCTATGTAGGCACTGAGTAAATTACAAAGAAGAATCAAATTTATTTCCTGGCCTCAGTGACTATTTCAAAGGAGAAAATATCACATGCACAAAATAAGTGTGATAAAAGGTAACAAGTGTTAAGTATCATAAGACATGAAGTATGCTATGGTAGTTCAGAAGGGATGAGATTAATTCCAGGTACAATTAATCATGGAATTCTTAGTGTTCCTTCTGGCAGAACACATATTAAATTGGTAATGATTCAGAGAACAGTAGCACAGTCCTCTTCATATGTATAAGAATGTTTGTAGGGGCACCTGGGTGGCTCAGTTGGTTAGGCATCATACTCCTGATTTTGGCTCAGGTCATGATCTCACAGTTCAGGAGACTGAGCCCCAAGTCCGGCTCCATGCTAACAGTATGAAGCCTGCTTAGGATTCTCTCTCCCTCTCTCTCTGCCCCTCCCCTGCTAGCACTCTCTCTCTCCCCCTCTCTCTCCAAATAAATAAATAAACATTTTTTTTAAATATTAAAAAAAAAAAAGAATGCTTGTAGCATCACTGTTCAAAACAACAAAAATCCCAGGCAGGAAAAAAAAAAAAAACAAAGCCCACAAACAGGAGCATAAACTGTGGCATATTCACACAAAATAATATATAGTAGTTAAATGAATAAATTAGGGTGATACCATGTGGTCAGCTTATAACACGGCTCCCAATGACCCTCACCCTGCCTCCTGGTATTCATACCCTTGTGTAATTCCCTCCCTTTGAATGCAGGCTGGATATAATAACTCTCTTCCAATGAGAATATAGCAACAGTGATGGGATGTTATTTCCATAATTTAGTTATAACAGACTGTGACTTAGGTCTTGTTGGTATTCTCTCCCTGGTTCTTCTCACATAGTATGATGGGCAGGGCCACCTCTCAAGGAACAGAGGGCAACCTCTGGCCAACAGCCAGTAAGGAATGGAAGTCCTGAATCCATTAGCCCATGAGGAACTTAACTCTGACAACAATCATTGATAGAATTTGGAAGTGGATCTGCCCCAGGTCAGCTTTGAGATAACTGTGGTCCCAAGCAACACCTTGACTGTAGCCTCATGAGAGACACTAAAGTAAAAGATTTAGCTAAGTTGTGCCCTGATTCATGAGTCAGAGAAACTGGGAGATAAAGAACGTGTGCTGTTTTAAGCTACCAAGTCTGGGGGTAATTTGTCACACAAAAATAAATAGTTGAAGCACACAACAATATGAGTGAATCTTAGCAACACAATATTAGTAGGAAAAAGTAAATCCAAAAGACTATATGTATCAAGATCTATTTTTGTAAAGTTCAAAGAAATTAAAATTAAAGTGGACTTTTTAGGAATGTGAATAGACTCAGTAACACTAGTTTTTAAAAAAAGAAGATAAGCAAGGGGCACCTGGGTGGCTCCGTCAATCAAGTGTCTGACTTCAGCTCAGGTCATGATCTTGCAGTTCGTGGGTTCAAGCCCTGCGTCAGGCTCTGTGCTGACAGCTCAGAGCCTGGAGCCTGCTTCAGATTCTGTGTCTCCCTGTCTCTCCCTTTCAGAAATTTACATTAAAAATTTTTTTTTAAAAAAAGAAGAAAAGCAAAATTCAACACAAGATTCAGGATCATGTTTATGGTGGGAGGGTAGGGGGAAGACACAGGAAATGGGATAAATGGCTTCATATATTTAGTAAAGAATATGGCATTTAAGCTGGGCCATAGAGAATGGGAAAGATTTGGTCATTCAGAAGTCAGAAGGAAGGGAAATCTACTGAGGCAGAATAACATCTCTATCTCACATAGCCCTACACTAATCTCTACCTTCACTAAATGTATATACTTGTAGGCTGTTGAAGTTAGGAATTTTTTGGTTACAAATAACAGAAAAATAGTAAGATCAACTTCTAAAAGTAAAAGATTATTTTCTCACATAACAAGAAATTTAAAGGTGGAAATGGTTCGTCAGCTAACTCTCCACCCCCCAACACACACACACACACACACACACACACACACACACACACACATTCTTAGAGAACCCCAATTGAGAGAATTCTAGTGGAAGATAAGGCTAACGTCCCACCATGAAGGCCAGATACAAGACCCTCCTCCTCTCCATCGCAGCACAAGCTTGGAGGCAAGAACACAAATTAGGCTCGACCAATCAGCTGCTCAGTCCCAGGATCTTGACACTTCTTTTAGTGTTTTACTGACATATAACATTGTATTAGTTTAAGGTATACAACATAATAATCTGATCTGTGTATATATCATAAAATGAATACAAAATGATTATAAAATAAATTAACATCTATCACCTGACCAAATTACACAACTTTTTTCTCGTGATGCAAACTTTTAAGATTTAATCTCTTAGCAACTTTCAAATACAATGCAGTATTGTATTGAATTCAATACAGTATTGTTAGCTATAGTCACTGTGCTGTACAGAACATTCCCAGAACATATGCATCTTATAACTGTAAGTTTTTACCTTTTGACCCCCTTTACCCATTTCACCGACCCCTAACTCCACCTTTGGCAACCACCCATCTATTCTCTGTGAGTTCAGTTTTTTTAGCTTTCACATGTAAGTGACCAGGATCTTGATTCTGGGACATATGAACATGGGCCATATGAACATGAGGCTAGTCATTCGACACAGTGACAACAAGAGTATACTGATCAAACTTCCTCCTGGGTACCTGCTTTGGTTCTTGCAGTCTGCCCCTCCAGAGCTGCCTTGGTTTCCTGCTCATCTCTAGGCTCCTCGTTATCATATGGGCCCCTGATACATTACTCAGACACAGCTGTCTTCTCCCAAATCTTATCTCCCCTTCTTTAGGAATAGAGCCCTGTTCTTTATTCTTTTAATCACACATTAAAAAAAAAAACAATATTTATATTGGAATACAACTATTTCCCAGTCTCCCTTGCAACATGGTGTGGCCATATGTCCAAATAGTACACATAAGATGTAAGTAGTGATATAGTATGAAACTTCTAGGAAAGTGTAATTCCTTCTCACTGGATTGCAAGCATGCACACAGCCATTAGCTTGCACAGCTAACTTAGACCAGGAGGTAGGTGTCCTGTCAAAATGCATATATATAATTTAATATGTTATATTGTATATAGTACATATAATTTTTTTAAAAAATGTTTTAATGTTTATTTACTTTTGAGAGAGAGAGAGAGAGAGAAGAGAGAGAGAGCAGGGGAGGGGCAGAGAGAGTGGAAGACACAGAATCCAAAGCAGGCTCCAGGCTCTGAGCTGTCAGCACAGAGCCCGACTTGGGGCTCAAACTCACAAACTGAGAGATCATGACCTGAGCCGAAGTCAGATGCTTAACCTGAGCCACTCAGCGTTCCTAGTACATATAATTTTTATTTGTATTGTATATATTAGTTTGTATCTCCTTTCAATTTTCCATATGTAAATATAGATATAATTTCTATTAGTAGGGTAACCAAATAACTTATTGTTCAGTAGTAATGGATACTTTGTCCTGGGAACATTGCATTATGGGGCATACTTGCATGTATGTTATTTTGATATTTATTACCTCCAGGCTGCTCGCCCCGGGGGGCTGCTCGCCCCGGGCCTCCTCGCCCCGGGCCTCCAGTCCTTGAGTCACTCACCATGGCTCACCATGGCTGAAGCCACTCACTGTACCTGAGAGAAAGGGGTCACAGAATCCCAAAAAGCATCCAGACCCCGGTGTCTCAGCTCAGAAACTCCCTGGGAAGTTCCGAGAAATGGGAGACACACAATCCCAAGCAGTCGCTGCGAGCCCCGGCCTCCAGGCCCTGAGTCACTTACCATGCCTTACCATGGCTGAAGCCACTCCCTGTACCTGCGAGAAAGGGGTCACAGAATCCCAAACAGCCTCCAGATCCTGGGTTCTCTGCTCAGAAACTCCCGGGGAAGGTCTGAGGGATTGGAAACACAGAATGGGTAGTGCCCCTGCTTGCCCCGGGCCTCCATGTCCTGAGTCACTTACCATGACTCACCATGGCTGAAGCCACTCCCTGTACCTGCGAGAAAGGGGTCACAGAATCCCAAACAGCCTCCAGAACCTGGGGTCTCAGCTCAGAAACTCCTGGGGATGGTCCGAAAAATGGGAGACACAGAATCCCAAGCAGCCCCTCCAGGGGCTGTGCAGTGAGCACAAAATCCCAAGGGAGACACAAGCTAGAATCACAAAATGCCAACAAACCCTGTGGTCTTGTTATGCCCAGAATTCGTGATCCCCAAAGACCACCAGGGAGCCGAGTTCCATGCAAAAGCAAAAGAGCCTTTATTCCAGCTAGCTGGAGCTCAATCCCCTACCTGCACCAACGCAGCAGTGAGATACCAGGGAGAGAGAGCAAGTTTCAAAAGCACAAAGGTTTTATAGGGGTCTGGGGGCAGTTGGTGAGGTAATGGCTGTGGCCTCAGCCGATTGGCTGGGGAAGGGTCGTGGCCTCGGCCGATTGGCTGGGTAAGGGTTGGAGTCCTGTTACGCAGGTCACTGGGCGTGTTTTGATCAGGAAGTTTGAAAGGGTGAGCAGGAGGTTACTCAAGGGGAGGAGGCTCGGTCTGAGGTTTCTGCGATTTTCCCGGGAAAGGGGTCATGTCCGGGACATAGTCACTCAAGGTGGAGGACACAGAACAAGATGGAGTCGGCCAGCATAGGCTCGCCCTTTCAGTCTCAGATCAGAAACTCCCGGGATAGGTCTGAAGGATGCGAGCCACACAGTCCCAAACAGCTGCTGTGAGCCCCGGCCTCCAGGCCCTGAGTCACTTACGATGACTTACCATGGCTGATGCCGCTCCCTGTACCTGGGAGAATGGGGTCACAGAATCCCAAACACCCGCCAGACCCTGGGATCTCTTCTCAGAAACTCCCGGGGAAGGTCTGAGGGATTGGAGACACAGAATGGGTAGTGCCCCTGCTCGCCCTGGGCCTCCAGGCCTGGTGCTGCTCGCCCCGAGCCTCCATGTCCTGAGTCACTTACCATGGATCACCATGGCTGTAGCCTCTCCCTGTACCTGAGAGAAAGGGGTCACAGAATCCCATACAGCCTCCAGACCCTGGTGTCTCAGCACAGAAACTTCTGGGGAAGGTCCAAGAAATGGGAGACACAGAATCCCAAGCAGCCCATCCAGGGGCTGTGCAGCAGGCACAAAATTCCCAGCGAGACACATGCCTGAATCCCAAAAAGCCAACAAACCCTGTGGTCTCAGCTCACCAACTCCCGGCATAGGTCCGAGGGATGCGAGACACAGCATCCCAAGCAGCCGCTGGCAGCCCCGGCTTCCAGGCCCTGAGTCAATTACCGTGGCTCACCATGGCTGAAGCCGCTCCCTGTACCTGAGAGAAAGGGGTCACAGTATTCCAAACAGCCTCCAGAACCTGGGGTCTCCGCTCAGAAACTCCTGGGGAAGGTCCGAGAAATGGGAGACACAGAATCCCAAGCATCCCCTCCAGGGGCTGTGCAGCGAGCACAAAATCCTAAGTGAGACACAAGCTAGAATCCGAAAAAGGCTCCAGATCCTGGGGTCTTTCTCAGAATCTCCTGGGATAGGTCCGTGGTATGCAAGACACAGAATGGGTAGTGCCCCTGATCGCCCCGTGTCTCCATGCACCGCTGGGCTGTGAGCCCAGTGCCTCCAGGCGCCACTGGTTTGTGAGCCCCGGGCCTCCAGGCGCGCCTGGGCTGTGAGCCCTGGGTCTCTAGGCGCTACTGGGCTGGGAGCCCAGGGCCTCCA
>NW_024412436.1:0-13664 GCF_014898765.1 Herpailurus yagouaroundi | reverse complement strand
CTTCTTGATTTCAAGCGTCATTCTAACACAAAGAAATCAATTATGTCACTGGCATAAGCACAGCCAAAAGACAATGGAACAGAAATTGAGAGCCCAAACTAAATCCACGCATCACAGTCACCTAGTATTCAACAAGGTAGTCAATAACACACAGTGGAGAAGAGTAGTCTTTTGAATAACTGGTGCTGGGAAAATTGTATATTCCCATGTATAAGAACAAAGTTTGGCACCGCATAATACACCACTCCCTAGAGAGTGAAAGGAAGAAATAGAGAGAGATGTGGTTAGAGAGAAACAGAGACAAAGAGGAAGTACAAGAAGGAAAGTAGAGACCTGGTCCGGGTATGTGGACACGGTGAGATGGGCCAGGGGAGAGGGGATGTAGGAAGTGGCTCTGAGTGCTGGGGCACCTCCTTGGCAACACTTGCTGTCTCATCCTTCATTGATTTTAGTCATTGTGACAGATGTGATGTGTTCTCTCATTGTACTTTTGAATTGTATTTCCCTGAAGATCAGTATTGTTGAGCATTTTTTCATGTGTCTCTTGGCCATGTATATGTCTTCCTTCGGGAAATGTCCACTCATGTCTTCTGCCCATTTTTAGTCAGATTTCTCATTTTTTGGGTGCTGTATACCTGTATATATTTTGGACACTAACCCTTTATCCGATGTCGTTTGCAAATATCATTCTGTTGATGTTTTCGTTTTGTTGATTATTTCCTTGGTGACGGAAGGTTTTAATTTTTATAAAGTCTCATTATTTTTGCTTGCGTTTCCCTTACCTCTAGAGATATATCTACAGAGATGTTTGTACAGGCAATGTCAAGTAAGATACTACACGTGTTATCCTCTGGGATTTTGATGGTTTCAGGTTTCACATATAGGTCTTTGTCCATGTTGGATTTATTTTTGTGTATGTTGTAAGAAAGTGGTCCGTTGTTTTTGTTTTGTTTTGCAGATTGCTGTCCAGTTTTTCCAAAACCATATGTTGAGGAGACTTTTTTTTAATTTATGTATTTATTTTTGAGAGAGGGAGGGAGAGAGAGAGAGAGAGCAAGCATGCAGAAGAGGGGCAGAGAGATACGGAGAGAGAGAATCCCACGCATGCTCTGCACTGCCCTGAGATCATGACCTGAGCTGAACCCACCATCACACGCTTTCGTGACTGGGCCACCCATGTGTCCCAAGACTATCTTTTTTTCCATTGGATGTTCTTTCCTGCTTTGTTGAGAATTAATTGACCATAGAGGTGTGAGTTTATTTCTGGGTGTCCATGCTATTGATCTATGTGTATGAGTTTGTTGTTGTTGTTATTTTTTGTTGTTGTTTTGTCAGTACTGTTCAGTACGGACATACTGATCATACTGTTCTGATCAGTATAGCTTTGTAATATAACCTAAAGTCTGGAATTGTGATGTCTCCAGCTTTGCTTTTCTTCTACAGGTTTGTGTTGGCTGTTTGGGGACTTTTGTCATTCCATACAAATTTTGAGATGATTTGTTCTTGTTCTGTGACAAATGTTTTTGTTAGTGTGATATCCCTATCACACTTCATTTCATTTTATGTGTTGATTGCTTTGAGGAGTGTAGACATTTTAACAGTATTTTGTGCTTCCCATCCATGAACATGAAATGTATGTCCATTTCTTTGTGTCCTCTTCCATTTATTTCATCAGTGTTTCATAGCATTTAGAGTACAGGTCTTTCACGTCTTTGGTTAGGTTTATTCCTGGTTTCTTGTGGTATTTGTGAGCCTGTCAATGCGATGGATCCCTTACTTTCTCTCTGTGTTAATTCATGATTTGTGTTAGAAATTCAATACATCTATGTTCCTTGATTTCTGTAGATTGTGACCTGTCGAATTCATATATCGATTCTAGCCATTTTTAAGGGAGCCTTTCATGTTTTTTATAGAACATATCATGTCAGTTCCAAACAGCGAAAGTGCTGCTTCTTCCTTGCCGATTTGCATGCCTCTTATTTCTTTTTGTTGTCTGAGTGCTTTGGTTAGGGTTTCCCGTACTATGTGGGATAACAGTGGTGAGAGGGTTCATTCCTATCTTGGCCCTGACTTTGGAAGAAAAACTTTCAATTTTTACCCATTGAGGATTAGATGAGCTGTGGGTTTTTCATAGACGACCTTTATTATGTGCAGGTAGGTTGAGTCCCAATGTACTTTGCTGAGGGTTTTTATCATGAATGGATGTGACATTTTATCAAATAGTTTTTCTGCATCTGTTGAAAGCATCCTATTGTTCTTATCCTTTCTTCTATTACTGTGGTGCATCATGTTGATTGATATGTGAACGTGGAACCACCCTTGCAGCCCAGGAATATATCCCACTTGATTATGGTAAATGATTCTATCAATGTATTGTTGACTTTCATTTGAAGGTTTTTTCATGAGAATTTCAGCGTACATAGTCATCAGGCTATTGCTCTGCAGTTTTATTTAAAATTTTTTAAACATCTTTTTAAATGCTTATTTCTTTCCTTAGATAGAGTACATAAAAGTGAGGGAGGGGCAGAGAGACAGGGAGAGAGAGAATCCTGGCCATGCCCCACACTGTCATGGCAGGGCCCAACGTGGGACTCGAACCCACGCACCGTAAGGTAATGTCCTGATCCAAAATTAAGAGTTGGACAGTAAACCGACCGACCCACACAGGTGCCGCTGCAGTTTTCGGTTTTAGTGGACGCTTCATCTCGTTTTGGTATCAGGGTAATGATGGCCTCATATGATGAATTTGTAAGTTTTCCTTCTTTTTTTATTTTTTGTAATAATTCGAGGAGAATACATATTACCTCTTCCTTGAATGGATGGTAGAATTCATCAATGAAGCCATCTAGCCATGAACTCTTGTGGTGGGGGCAGATTTTTTTAATTACTGATGGGATATCTTTCTGTTTTCAGATTTTAGGTATCTTCCTGTTTCAGTTTTGGTAGTGTGTGTATTTCTAGGAATTTGTCCATTTTTCTCAGAGTGTCCAATTTGTTGCATATAGTTGTTCATGATATTATCTTCTAATTGTATTTTTGTGGTGTTGACTGTCATTTCTCCTTTCTTATTTGTGATTTCATTTATTTGAGTCCTTTCTGTCTTCTTTGTGAAGAGTCTGCCTAGGAGGTTTTCCAGTTGATTACTGCTTTCAATGAACCAGCCCCTGGTTTCATTGATTTGGTCTAGCGTCTTTTTGGTTTCTATATTCCTTATTTCTGCCCTAAACTCTATTATTTCCTTCCTTCTGCTGCTCTTTTTCTCATTCCTTTAGGTGCAAGTTAGGATTCTTTGAGATTTTTCTTGCTCTTTAAGGTAGGCTTGTATTGCTAGATACTTCCATCATAGACTGCTTTTGCCGCATTCCAAAGGGTTTTACCAGTGTATTTTCATTTTCATTTGTTTCAGTGTATTTTCTCATTGATTTCCTGTTTGACCCATTCATTTAGTAGCATGTTACTTAACCTCCCTTTATTTGTGGCCTTCCCGCCCCCCCCCACCCGCCCATCCTCTTTTTGTGGTTGACTTCAAGTTGCCTAGCTTTGTGTTTAGAAACGATGCCTGGTCTGATCTCTGTCATTGGGTACCTCTTGAGGCCTGATTTGTGACCTAGAATGTGATCAATTCTGGAGAACGCCCCAGGTATGCTTGAAAAGAATGTGTACTCTGCCATTTTAGTATGGAGTGTTCTGAATATATCTGTTAAACCCTTCTGGTCCAGTGTATCATTCAAAGCCATTGTTTCCTTGTTGATGTTCTGTTTATAGGTTCTGTCCATTGATGTGAGTGATGTGTTAAAGTCCTCTACTATCATCATCATATTATAAATGGGTTCCTTTATGGTTGTTGCTAAATGTTTTATATACTTGGTGATCACAGGTTGGGTGCATCAAAATTTACAATCATTGGATCTTCTTGTTTGGCTGTCCCCTTTAGTATGAGATCGTGTCTGTCTTCATCTCTTGTTATAGCTGTATGTATGTATGTATGTATGTATGTATTTTAATTTAAGTCTTAGTTGACATAGAGTGCATTCTCAGATTTAGGAGTAGAATTCGGTGATTCATCCTTTACATACAACACCCAGTGCTCATCACAAGTGCTCTCCTTAATACTCGTCCTCCATCTAGCCCAGCGCTGACCCATCTCCCTCCATTAACTTTCACTTTTTTTTTTCTCTAACATTAAGAGACTCATGTGCTTTGTTACCACACATCTCTTTTCCTGGCTCCTTCCCTAGTTTTCATGTGTTTTGTTTCTTAACTTCCACATGAGTGAAATCATATATGTGTCTTTCTCTGAATGACATATTTCATGTAGCATAATACATTCAAGCACCATCCACATCGTTGCAAATGGCAAGATTTCATTCTTCTTGAAGCTGAGTTATATTTCACTGTATATACATATGTATGTATATATGAGCATACACATATGTCCATATGCATATACATACGTATACATACACACACACACCACAACTTCTTTACACCTTCATCAGTTGATGGATACTTGGGCTTTCTCCATAGTTGGGCTACTGTTGATAATTCTGCTATAAATATTGGGTGCATGCAATGTCACTATTAGGTATTTACCCAAAGGGTTCCAAAATAGAGTCTCGGTTTTAAAGTTTATTTTGCCTGATATAAGTATTGTTACTGGCTTTCTTTTGACATTATTGGCATGATAAATATTTCTTCATTCCCTCACTTCAAATCTGCAGGAGACATGGGGTGCCTGGGTGGCTCAGTCGGTTAAGGGGCTGACTTCGGCTCAGGTCATGATCTCGCGGTCCATGAGGTCGAGCCCCACATCGGGCTCTGTGCTGACAGCTCAGAGCCTGGAGCCTGTTTCAGATTCTGTGTCTCCCTCTCTCTGACCCTCCCCCATTCATGCTCTGTCTCTCTCTGTCTCAAAAATAAGTAAACATTAAAGAAAAATTTAAAAAAATAAATCTGCAGGAGACTTAAGGCCAAATAAGGCTTTGTAGGCAGCATCTAGATAGACATTGTTTTTTGTTTGTTTGTTTGTTTGTTTTGTCCATTCTGACACCCTATCCAATGTCTTTGGATTGGAGCATTTAGTCCATTTATAGTCAGAGTGATTATTGCTAGGTATATATTTAGTCCCATTCTACTAGTTGTTTTGTCATTGTTTCTTGATGTTTTCTCTGATCCTTTCTTGTCTGTAACACTTTTAGTCTTTCCTTTCCACTCAAGAGCCCAATTTAAATATTCTTTTCTTTTGACTGGTGGTACATTTCTTTACTCATTTTTAATATTTCTTCTTTTTAAAATTTAAGCCCAAGTTAGTTACCTTATAGAGGAATACAGTTTCAGCAGTAGAATTTAGTGATCCATCAAGTACAAAATATACCCAATACTCATCCCAAGGTCCACCCCTAATGCCCATCACCCATTTAGCCCATACCCCTATTCAGTAACCCTCCAGGAACCCTGAGATTCTTCCCTCTATTTAACAGTCTCTTATCATTTGACTCCCTCTCTGTGTGTATCTTATTTTTGCTTTCCTTGCACTATGTTCATCAGTTTTATTAAATTCGACAGATGAGAGAAATCATAGGATGTGTGTCGTTCTCTGACATATTTTGCTTAGCTTAATAAAGTCCGGTTCCATCCCTGTTGTTGCAAAGAGCGAGATTTCATTCTTTTTGATCGCCGAGTAATAGTCCATTGTGTCAATATACCATATCTTCTTTATCCATTCATCTTTCAGTGGTCATTTGGGCTCTTTGCATAACCTAGCTATTGTTGATAATGCTGCTATAAATATTGGAGTACACGTGCCACTTTGAGTCAGCGTTAGTGTATCTTTTGGATACAAAAGTGCAATTGCTGGGTCCTAGTGTAGTTCTATTTTTTGTTTTTGTGACGAATCTCCATACTATTGTCCAGAATGGCTACACCACTTTGCATTCCCACCAGCATTGCAAAAGGGTTCCCTTTCCCTGCATCCTTGCCAACATCTGTCGTTTCCGGAGATGTTAATTTTAGCCATTCTGATAGGTGTGAGGGGATATCTCATTGTGGGTTTGATTTGTATTTCAGTGATGACCAGTGAGATTGAGCATCTTTTCATGTGTGACCGATCTGGATGTCATCTTTCTTAAAGTGTCTCTTCATGTCTTTTGCCCATTTCTTCACTGGATTACTTGGTTTCTGGGTGTTGAGTGGGATCAGTTTTTTATAGATTTTGGATACTAACCCTGTATCTGATATGTCACCTGCAAATATCTTCTCCCATTTCATTCAGTTGCCTTTTAGTTTGGCTGATTTTGTCCCCTGCTGTGCTGAAGCTTTTTATCTTCAGGACCCAATAGTTCATTGTGGTTTTTATTGCCCTTGCTTCTGGAGACATGACAAGTGAGAAGTTGCTGCAGCCAGGATCAAGGAGGTACATTGCCTGTTATCTCCTCTAGGATTTTGATGGTTCCTGACTTACATTTAGATAATTCATCCATTTTAAGGTGTGTGTGTGTGTGTGTGTGTGTGTGTGTGTGTGTTGCTTAAGAACAGTGTCCAGGTTCATCATTCTCACTGTTAGTATTCCTAGTACCATTTGCTGAAGAGACTCTGATTCCATTGGATATTCTTTCTGTGTTAACAAAGATTACTCATCATATGTTTGAGGGTATATTTCTGGGTTCCATAGTCTGTTCCATTGACGTCTGTCTCCGTTTCTGTGCCTGTACATACTGTCTTGATGAATGCAGCTTTCTAATACACCATAAATCCAAAATAGTCATGTTTCCACCTTTGTTTTCTTTTTCAACATGACTTTGGCTTTTGATATCTTTTCTGGATCCTTACACATTTTAGGGTTGTTTGTTCTAGCTCTGTGGAGAAAGCTCGTGTTATTTTCATAGGGATTGCATTGAGTGTGTCAGTTGCTTTGGTAGTATTGACATCTTAACAATGTTTGTTCTTTTTTTTTTTTTTCAACATTTATTTATATTTTTTGGCACAGACAGAGACAGAGCATGAACGGGGGAGAGTCAGAGAGAGAGGGAGACACAGAATAGGAAACAGGCTCCAGGCTCTGAGCCATCAGCCCAGAGCCTGACGCAGGGCTCGATATCACGGACGGCGAGATCGTGACCTGGCTGAAGTCGGACGCTTAACCTACTGCACCACCCAGGCGCCCCAAATGTTTGTTCTTCTAATACGTGAGCATGGAATGTTTTCCATTTCTTTGGGTTTCTTCAATTTTTCTCATAGACGATTTATGGTTTGTTGCTTATACCCCCATTGGGAGAGAGTCTGAGCTAGGGTTAGGGTTGGGTCCAGGACGTTGTCAGGGCCAAAGCAACTCCAGTCTCGTGATCTCCCTAGAGGAATGAAGTAAGGGACCAGGAGACAGCGGGGGTCAAGTGTTTGATTAGGTTTCAAGATCGGGTTAGGATTCGGTGGAGGTTTCCGATTAGGGGTAGGGTTTGGGTTAGGACCCAAGAGGCTCCAAGTACTGAACCCACAGCAGGGCAGTGGTCACCGGAATGGGCTAAGTTGAGGGCACAGGGGAGAGTGCCGGTAAGGTTCAGTCTTTGGCTTCCTGGCCATGCAAATCTATGGGCCACTGGTCGGGTAGGCTTCAGGAATTCTCTCAGACAACTGCAGCCGGGCCTCCAGAATGACATTGTGAGGTTCCAGGCACCATGCCGAGGGACAATGCCCCACTACTGGAACCCCAGGCGCGTGGTGTTGCAAGACTTTGGGATTGGGTCCCAAGGGGAGAGAGCGTAGACTACGGTTATTGTTTGGACCAGAGACGTAGCCAGGATCGAAGCGACTCCAGTCTCGAGACCTCCCTCGAGAGATGAAGTGAGGTCCCATGCAAAAGTGAGGTAAAAATGAAGGGATAGGGTTCAAGGCCGGCTTAGGATTCGGTGGAGGGTCTGGTTAAGGGTAGGGTTGGGGTTACGTCCCAGGAGGCCCCAGGTGCTGAAGCCAGAACACTGCAGTGGTCTCCCTGAAGGACTGAGTTCAGGGTTCAAGGGAGAGTGCCGGGCAGGATCAGACTCTGTTCTTCCAAGGCCACACAACTCTATGAGTGCCTGGTCGGGGAAGACTCAGGAATCCCCTCTGGCAGCTGCAACAGGCATGGGAAACGATATGGTGAGCTTACAAATACATACCAAGTGTCCATGCAACCCTGCAGGACCCAAGGCGTATGGTGTTGTCAGACGTAGGGATTGGGTCCCCATGGGGAGAGAGCCTTAGCTAGGATTAGGGTTTGGTCCAGGGACATCGCCAGGCCCGAAGCCACACTGGTCCCGTAATCTCTCTCAAGGCCTGAAATGAGAGCCCATGCGACGGGGCGGCTCAAGTGGAGGGTTAGGTTTCGAGGATGGCTGAGATTTCGGTGGAGGGTTCTGACACAGGGTAGGTTTAGGGTGACGTTTAGATCCCAGGAGGTTCCAGACGACGAGCTCACAGAAAGGCAGTGGTCTCCCGGAAGGGCTAGGTTGAGGACACAAGGGAGGGTGCCGGTGAGGATCTGTCTTGGTCTGCCAAGGCCACACACGTGATGGGGCCACTGGCCGAGGAGGCCTTCGAAATCCTCTCGGGCAGCTGCAGCTGGGCCTGGGAAACGACATGGTGAGCTTCCAGGTTCCTTGCCGAGTCAGCCTGCACCGCTTATGGACCGCAGGCGCGTGGTGTTTTCAGACGTTGTAATTGGGTGCTCATGGGGAGAGAGCCTTAGCTAGGGTTAGGGTTTGGTCCACAGACGTCGCCAGGGCCGAAGCGACTCCGGTCTCATGATCTCCCACGAGGGCTGAAGTGAGGGCCCATGCAAGAAGGCGGCTCAATGCAGGGTTAGGGTTCGAGGCAGGTTTAGGTTTCGATGGAGGGTCCCAGTTTGGGGTAGGGTTAGGGTTAGATTTAGGTCCCCAGAGGTTCCAGGCACCGAACCCACAGCAGGGCAGTGGTCTCCGCGAAGGGCTGAGTTGAGGGCACAAGGGACGGTGCAGGTCAGGATCCGACTTTGGCTGCCAAGGCCATACACGTTGATCGGCCCCTGATCGAGGAGACCGCCGGAATTCTCTCGGGCAGCTG
Organism: Herpailurus yagouaroundi; assembly: GCF_014898765.1. Taxonomy (NCBI): domain Eukaryota; kingdom Metazoa; phylum Chordata; class Mammalia; order Carnivora; family Felidae; genus Herpailurus; species Herpailurus yagouaroundi. Next base: position 4,592 of record NW_024412436.1, on the reverse strand, counting down.
CAGCCGGGCCTGGCAAATGACATGCTGAGCTTCCAGGTTCCATGCCGAGTCAGGATGCACTGCTTCTGGACCCCAGGCACGTGGTGTTGTAGACGTTGGAATTGGGTCCCCATGGGGAGAGAGCCTTAGCTAGGGTTAGGGTACCGTCCAGGGACGTCGCCAGGGCCGAAGTGACTCTGGTCTCATGATCTCCCTTGAGGGATGAAGTGAGTGCCCATTCCAGAAGGCAGCTAAATTGCAGGGCTAGGGTTCGAGGCAGGCTTAGGTTTCGGTGGAGGCTCCCGGTTCGGGGTATGGTTAAGGTTCAGGTCCAGTAGGCTCCAGGCCCCAAACCCACAGAATGGCAGTGGTCTCCCCAAAGGGCTGAGTTGAGGGCACAAGGGACGGTGCCAGTCAGGATCTGTCTGTGGCTGCCAAGGCAACACACGTCCATCGGCCCATGGTCTAGGAGGCCTCCAGAATCCTCTTGGGAAACTGTAGCTGGGACTGGGAAACGACATGGTGAGCTTCCAGGTTCCATGCCGAGTCAGCCTGCACCGCTTCTGTACCCCAGGTGCGTGGTGGTGTCAGAAGTTGGAATTGGGTCCCCATGGGGAGAGAGCCTTAGCTAAGGTTTGGATTCAGGCCAGGGACGTCGCCATGGCCGAGGCGACCCCAGTCTCGTGATTTCCCTCGTGGGCTGAAGTGAGGGCCCATGCCAGAAGGCGGCTCAATTGCAGGGTTAGGGTTCGATGCAGGCTTAGGTTTCGGTGTAGGGTCCCGGTTCATTGTAGGGTTAGGGTTCGGGTTAGGTCCCAGGAGGCTCCAGGCGCCGAACACACAGCAGGACAGTGGTCTTCGTGAAGGGCTGAGTTGAGGGCACAAGGGACGGTGCCGGTCAGGATCGGTCTTTGGCTTCCAAGGCCACATACGTCAATGGGCCCCTGGTCGAGGCGGCCTCCGGAAACCTCTTAGGCAGCTGAAGCCGGGCCTGGAAAATGACATGGTGAGCTTCCAGGTTCCAAGCCTGGTGTGCCCGCACCGCTTTTGGACCCCAGGCACGTGGTCTTGTCATACGGTGGAATTGGGTTCCCATTGGCAGAGTGCCTTAGCTAGGGTGATGTTTCATTCCAGGGACGTCGCCAGGGCCGAAGCAACTCTGGTCTCGTGATCTCCCTTGAGGGCTGAAGTGAGGGACCATGGGACAAGGTGGCACAAGTCCAGTGTTAGTTTTCGAGGCAGCCTTAGGTTTTGGTGGAGGGTCTCGTTTAGGAGTACGGTTAGGGTTAGGGTTAGGACAGAGTAGGCTCCAGATACCAAGCCCACAGCAGGGCATGGTCTCCCTGCAGGGCTGAGATGAGGGCAGAAGGGATGATGACGTTCAGGATCAGTGTTGGCTGCCAAGGCCACACACGTCGATGGGCCCCTCATCGAGGAGGGCTCCAGAATCCTCTCAAGCAGCTTCAGCCCGCCATGGGAAACGACCTGCTGAGCGTCCAGGTTCCATGCCGAGTGAGCCTGCACCGCTTCTTCGCCCCAGGCGTGTGGTGTTGTCAGATGGTGTAATTGGGTCCCCATGGGGAGGGAGCCTTAGCTAGCGTTAGGGTTCGGTCCCGGGACGTCGCAAGGGCCAAAGCGACTCCGGTCTTGTGATCTCCCGCGAGGGCTGAAGTGAGGGCCCATGCGACAAGGCGGCTCAAGTGCAGGGTTAGGTTTCCAGGCAGGCTTAGGTTTCGGTGGAGGGTCCCGGTTCAGGCTAGGATTAGGGTTAGCCTTAGGCTCCAGAGTTCTCCAGGTGCTGAACCCACAGTAGGGCCGTGGTCTCCGCGAAGGGCTGAGTTGAGGGCACAAGGGACGGTGCCGGTCAGGATCAGTCTTTGGCTGCCAAGGCCACACATGTTGATGGGTCCCTGGTCGAAGAGGCCTCCGGAATACTCTCGGGCAGATGCAGCCCCGCCTGGAAATGACATGCTGAGTTTCCAGGTTCCATGCACAGTAAGTCTGTACTGCTTTTGGACCCCAGGCACGTGGTGTTGTCAGACGGTGGAATTGGGTCCCCTTCAGGAGAGAGCCTTACCTAGGGTTAGGATTCGGTCCAGGGACGTCACCAGGGCCGAAGAGACTCCGGTCTCGTGATCTCGCTTGAGGGCTGAAGTGAGGGCCCATGTGACAAGGCCACTCATGTGCAGAGTTAGGGTTCGAGGCAGGCTAGGTTTCAGTGGAGAGTACTGGTTAAGGGTACGGTTGGGGTTAGGCCCCAGTGGGCTCCACGTGCCGATCTCACAGCAGGGCAACAGTTTCCCTGATGGGCTGAGTTGAGGGCACAAGGGATGGTGACAGTCAAGATCAGTCTTTGGCTGCCGAGGCCACACACGTCGATCGGCCCCTGGTCGAGGAGGCCTCCGGAATCCTCTCGGGCAGATGCAGCCCGGCCTGTGAAACGACATGGTGCGCTTCCAGGTTCCATGCCGTGTGAGCCTGTACCACTTCTGGACCCCAGGCGCGTGCTGTTGTCAGACATTGCAATCGGGCCCCCATGGGGAGATAGCCTTAGCAAGGGTTAGGGTTCGGTCCAGGGACGTCGCCAGCGCTGAAGCGACTCAGGTCTTGTGATCTCCCTCCAGGGCTGACATGAAAGCCCATGTGAGAAGGCGGCTCAAGTACAGGGTTAGGGTTCAAGGCAGCCTTAGGTTTCGGTGGATGGTCCCATTAGGGGTACAGTTAGGAGTAGGGTTAGGTCCCAGGAGGCTCCAGGCGCCAAACCCACAGCAGGGCAGTGGTCTCCCCGAAGGGCTGAGTTGAGCGCACAACTGATAGTGACGTTCAGGATCAGTCATTGTCTGTCAAGGCCACACACGTCATTGGGTTTCTGGTTAAGGAGGCCTCCGGAATCCTCTCAGGCAGCTGCTGCTGGGCCTTGGAAAAGACATGGTGATCTTCCAGGTTCCATGCTGAGTGAGCCTGCACCTCTTGTGTACCCTAGGCCCGTGGTGTTTTTAGACTTTGGTATTGGGTCCACATGGGGAGAGTGCCTTAGCTAGGTTTAGGGTTCGGTCCAGGGACGTCGCCAGTGCCGAAAGGACTCCGTTCTTGTGACCTACCTCGAGTACTGAAGTGAGGGGCCATGCGACCAGGCGACACAAGTGTAGGGTTAGGGTTCGAGGCCCGCTTAGGTTTCATTGGAGGTTCCCGGATCGAGGTAGTTTTAGGGTTAGGGATATGTCCCAGTAGGTTCCAGGCACTGAACCCACAGCAGGGCAGTGGTCTCCCCGAAGGGCTGAGTTAAGGGCACAAGTGAGGGTGCCAATCAGATTCAGTCTTTGGCTGACAAGGCCACACACATCGTCAGGCCCTGGTTGGGAGACCTCCAGAATCATCTCGGGCAGCTTCAGCCGAGCCTGGGAAACGACATGGTGAACTTCCAGGTTCCATGCCAAGTGAGTCTGCACCGCTTGTGTACCCCAGGCACATGGTGTTGTCAGACGTTGGTATTGGGTCCCCATGGGGAGAGATCCTCAGCTAGGGTTAGGGTTCGGTCCAGGGATGTCACCAGCCCGAAGCGACTACACTCTCGTTATGTCCCTTGAGGGCTGAAGTGAGGGCCCATGCGACGGGGCATCTCAAGTTTAGGGTTCAGTTACAAGGCCGGCTTAGTTTTCGGTGGAGGCAACCAGTTGGAGGTAGGGTTAGGGTTAGGGTTAGTTTTCAGGAGTCTACAAGCGCTGAACCCATAGCAGACCAGTGGTCTCCCCGAAGGGCTGAGTTGAGGGCACAAGGGAGACTACCGGTCAGGATCAGTCTTGGCTGCCAAGGCCGCACATGTTGATGGGCCCCTTGTCAGGGAGGCCTCAGGAATCCTCTCGGGCAGCTGCAGCCTGGCCTGGGAAATGAAATGGACAGCTTCCAGGTTCCATGCCCAGTTAGCCCGTACCACTTGTGGACCCCAGCCACGTGGTGTTGTCACATTTTGGTATTGGGTCCCCTTGGGGAGAGTGCCTTAGCTAGAGTTAGGTTTCTTTCCAGGGACGTCGCCAGGGTTGAAGCGACTCCGGTCTCATATTCTTCCTCGAGGCCTGAAGTGAGGGCCCATGCAACGGGGCGGCTCAAATGTAGGGTTAGCGATCGAGGCTGGCTTAGTTTTCAGAGCAGTGTCCTGGTTTTGGGTAAGGTTAGGTTTAGGTCCCAGGAGACTCCAGGTGCTGAACCTGGGCAGTGGTCTCCCCGAAGGGCTGAGTTGAGGGCACAAGGGAGCGTGCAGGTCAGTATCAGTCTTTGGCTGCCAAGGTCACACACGTCAATGGGCCCCTGGTCGAGGAGGCCTCCGGAATCCTCTGGGTCAGCTGCAGCCCGGCTTGGGAAACGACATGCTGAGCTTCCAGGTTCCATGCCTTGTGAGCCTGCACCACTTCTGGACCCCAGGCACATGGTGTTGTCAGACGTTGGAATTGGGTCCCCATGGGGAGAGTGCCTTAGCTAGGGTTATGGTTCGGTCCAGGGACATCACCAGGGGCGAAGCGACTCCGGTCTCATGATATCCCTCGAGGCCTGAAGTGAGGGCCTATGACACGGGGCTGCTCAAGTGCTGGGTAGGGTTCTAGGCCCCCTTTAGTTTC
>NW_024412435.1:48741-53275 GCF_014898765.1 Herpailurus yagouaroundi | reverse complement strand
GCTGTAAGTCACACTGGTAATTTGGAGTTTACAAGACATCTGATTCCAGATGCCGGGCTCTAAAGGGGATGTGCTGTAATGGCATTGATGATGACGAAGAAAATAATAGTAATAACAATAAGTCCCTCATATATTTTTTATTAGATTACATAACATGATGGTGACTGACCTAAAGTAAATACTCAGTATATATTTTGTTCTCTAAATTAAATGTCACAAACTAGGTGATGGTTATATTGATAAGTCTATGATGCTTTTTTCTTTTTTATATATCTGAGAATTTTGTAATAACAAGTAAAGCACAACTACACACACACACACACACACACACACACGTTTGAACAATGCTTACGTTTCTTTTTTTTAAATTTTTTTTTCAACTTTTTAAAAAAAATTTTTTTTCAACGTTTATTTATTTTTGGGACAGAGAGAGACAGAGCATGAACGGGGGAGGAGCAGAGAGAGAGGGAGACACAGAAGCGGAAACAGGCTCCAGGCTCCGAGCCATCGGCCCAGAGCCGGATGCGGGGCTCGAACTCACGGACCGCGAGATCGTGACCTGGCTGAAGTCGGACGCTCAACCGACTGGCCACCCAGGCGCCCCAATGCTTACATTTCTTAAAAGAGGGCCAGAAGAATTCAGGCAATTCCAAGGACTTATTGCCCAGGAGAGGTTAATCACTTCTTTATGACATCTGCAAATATTAATCAGACACTTTGGTTGCTTAAATTCAGTAATGCAGGTGGAATGTATTTGAAAAATATAATGAGGGAAAATGAAGAAATCTACCTAAAATGCCATTTTAGTGAGGTTTGGGTTTCATTATTGCTGGGAAAATCTCAGAAGTCGCTTCTCCTGGGTTATGCAAGTGATTGCCTTAAACCTCACCCTGCTTGGAGATGAGTAAATTTTCTTCTTAGTGGCAGGACAGTTCTTGACTTCTCAAACAGGCAGACAGTTGTGCTTGAACCTAATAATCTAGAATAATTTCGGGGGAGTTAAAGCTACAGCCACTCCAGAGTGTAAAAGCAACTAAAGTTTTCTCAGTATTGTTTACTGTCATCACTGGCCTGTTTCTAGCCAGCATGAGAATCCTTGTTCTCCATTTGATTTCACAGATTTAATCAAGATTCTGCATTGCTTTGAGCAGACAAAAAGGAAGTTTTGGCGAACTGACAATACAAATAAGGTACATGGAAAACAGTTAAAAAAAAAAAAAAAAAACCCTGTCTTATACAGCCTGCAGTGATTGTCTAAAATTTCAGGAACTCTTCATAGTTATTTTACACACAGTACACACATAAGTGAAGGGTTGAGGCTTGCACTGCAAGTGACCTCCCTCTCTCTCTCCATCTCTTTCCCTTCCTCCCTCTCTCTTCCTATCTCCCTGCCTCCCTCTACATCTGCCCCAGAGATCTGATCTTATCATGAACACATTATTTTTACATACTCAGTAAGTGCTGAGGCTCACTGGAATTACTATCTTCAGCCTATAGATAAATAAATCATATAACTGAGCTCACCAGTTAAGACTTAGGTGTCTCTCTCTCTCTTTTTTTCTCAATGTATCTCTCATCTCTCTCTTTTTAGATATGATTTTTATTTTGTTTTAGAAGATGCTTTTTTTAAAAGTAATTTATTTATTTCTGGGTCATTAAGATTTCTCTTTCCTCTTCTGGTAAACATGTGCCCTGGGTAGTCAGAAATGGTAAGGTAGCAGTTTTCTATTGCTAGATGCTTGATTTAGGGGCCAAATCCTATTTTCCTCAATGATCTGATTGACCAAAATTATCATGATGTTTCTTATCTCATTTTTTTCTGGTACGATCCTTTTTTAAGCTAATCGCACAAGGCAATGTTTTCTAAAATGAAGATCATGAGGGCCGCCTGGGTGGCTCAGGCGGTTGAGCTCTTGGTTTCAGTTCAGGTCATGATCTCACGGTTCATGAGTTCAAACCCCGCATCGGACTTTGTGCGGGTGGCACAGAGCCTGCTTTGGATTCTCTGTCTCCCTCTCTCTCCACCCCTTCCCCTGCTAGCTCTGTCTCTCTCCAAAATAAATAAACATTAAAATGAAGGTCATGAAATCGATGTAGTGGGCTGCAACCAGTATTTTTTTTTTTAAGTATAACAGGACAGAAAATATCAGCATCATCATATGTTAGTAAGTGTTCTGTAGTTTCATGAAACTTTGAGTCAGTTCTGTAACTGGGGCTGCATGCACATTCTGGGTTGCAGTATAAAATGTAATTCTTACCATGAGTTGCTGTCTAAAAAGTGGAAAGCTACTGCCACAGGGTGTATTTTCATAATAAGTGACAAACACCCAATTCAACTGGAATTAGGAGATACATATCTATACAGGTATGTATATAAATATGTATGTAAATTTTTTTCATATATACAGGTTCAAGTTACTGAAAGATACATACTTAGAACTGGCCCCAAGTGCATCTTGCTCAGGGCTAAACAATGACTTCAGAATCTGATTTCTTCCTTTGGGTCTTCAGCTCTGTCTTCCTCTTTTTTCCTCTGGGTATAGGGTCCCTGTCGGGTGACTAGCTGACTATAGCAGTGGCTAGTTTACACGATTTTCAGTTCAAGTCCAACAAAAAAGGATAGACCTCCTTTGCCCAGGTGTTGAACAAAAAGCCTCAAAACTAGTTCTGACTGGCCTGATTGGCATGGTTTGGAGGGAAGCCCTGTGCCAAATGACTTCTGCAGAGGTTGAGGTCTTTGCCTTGTGGTGGAATCTCACCCAGACCACGTGGACTGTGGGTGGCAGAGGGCTGGACCTCCAGATAAATACAGTTGCTGGATAAAGGGGAAATGGATGCTGAGGAAATCAAATACACATTTGTTGAAACGTACAAGTGTCTGACTCAGTGAAAGGTGATTTCTGTTCTCTGTGATGCCCGAAAGAATGGAGGCTGAACTGAATTCTACTGAGGCACATAGGTTATCAATATGACTTCTCATGTATGCAAGGAAAGCCTTAGCTGTCACTTTTAACCTAGTCAATACCAGGACTTAGGAGATCACAATGCAGAACAGGTCAAATTGATAGCGGTTGCTCTGCTTCACAATGGCACTGAGGGAAAAAAAAGGCAGATATATTGATTAAAAATCCACTACAGACCCTAAACCTCTTGCAAGGGGTGGTCTTGACCCTTCTTGCGTTTATGTGCGAATCTTGGAAGGCGGTGTTTATTTTAATCACTTGGCTGTACTAATGTGGTGAAAGTAGTTGTTGAAGTGGTGTCTTTCAGCAAATTGTCTGAAGAATACACCTCCTTGAGGGCCAAGGCCAGTGAGTTTTCTGCTCCACAGCTCGTCAGCCTTGAGATATTTATCTGGGTCTATGTTACTCTGCCCTTGGGGATGTGCTGCTTTTAATTATCCTCTGCCACTTCGTGTACAATTATCCAGTGGGTGAGGGGGCCCTAATTGTGTGCGGCTGCGGAGATAATGTGCACTCACAGCAGAGGTTCCCTCGAAGTAGGGGACGGATCATGCTGGCTTGCCCGGGTCAGTCCTGGTTAATGCCTCCGCCTCCAGTTTGGATGATAAATTATATGGTCACCTCACATAGACTATTTTAGGGGACCGTGATTAGAGGTCTTTTTAATAGATAAAGAATTCCTTTCACCAGGCAAGATTAAATGTAACATTTAAGGATGGATGCTTGTGTGGTTAAAGTAAAAAGGAAAGCAAGAATGTGGTTACCAGAAAGGTCATGATAGTGTAGTGATTCTTAACCCAGAATGATTTTGGCCCCAAAGGAACCCTTGTCAATGTCTGGAGAAATTGCTGCCATTTATTGTTGCCATTTGGGGAAGGTGCTGTAGGCATCTAGCATGTGGAAGCCAGGGAGGCTGCTAAACATCCCACAATGTACAGGACAACCCCCCAGAACCCAGGATGTATATAGTGTTGAGGATGAGAAAGCCTGGTATACTAGTTATATTTGAGGAGGAGGGAGAGAAAGTGTCTAGGAGCTTCTGAGGCAACAGAGTGATGGATACGTGGCTGTTTACGTGGAGATTATAGTGAGTTGTGTAGTTCCATTTTGTTCATTTTTCATGTATGTCATACTTAAGAATAAAAAAAAACTTAAAAAAAATAAAGAGATGCTCACCATAACTGCAGGATAGGATGGACATCCCGATGCCTATTAGGGTCCTGTTCAGATGTGAAGGCTCAATAAATAGTAGTAGAGAAGAGCTAATGGTAACAAGACCAGCTCACATTCCCTAAGCATTCGCCTGTGCTGGGAATTGCTTTGCCAGGATCCCATCATATTTGTTGAATTGACAAAGTCTATGTGTTGACCAGTATTTTACAGAAAGACAGAATGAGTTTGGGTTAGGGACACTGGCTCTCGAGTCAGATGACCTGCCCTCAAATCCAGTTGCACCACCTATGGAGTGTAGGACTCTGAGCAAGTGGCTTACCCTTTTTTGTGCCTCACTTCTCTCATCTATAAAATGGGGAGAGTAGGAGTTCCTACCTCATTGGGTTATTGTGAGGATA
>NW_024412435.1:47206-48731 GCF_014898765.1 Herpailurus yagouaroundi | reverse complement strand
AAAAACATTAATAGCTATATTTTTTTATTGGACACTATGTGCTAGATTTCAGTCTAAGCATTTTTCAGCCATCCTTTTCTTTATGCTTGCAAAAATCCTCTGATATAGGTGTTATGTACGTTTATCAGTCCCATTTTACAGATGAGGAAAATGGAGACTTGGTGAAATTAGCAAATCACGGAGACTTAATTTCAACCCGAAGTCGTTCTGACTGCAGAGCCTCTGCTCTCAGGTATTATGTCCTTTTGTGAGATCTGAAAGGGAAACTTGAGATCAGCTAACCCACAAAAAATCAGCTAGTCCCAAAGAGAGATGTGATTTGGCAAGTTATTAAGGGATGGTGCAGGGCCAGAACCCAGGTTTTTTGCCTCCCACCATCTTCCAAAACCATCTGTGTTTTGCAGACAAATGCCATCTACCTCACAAGGCGACTATGGTGGGTGGGAGCAGACCCAGACCAGGGACACAGGGTCTGGAATTGTGGAGATGTCTTCTAATTCAGCTACAAAGTAGCCCAGGGCTGTGTTTGCCGAAGTGGGCTAGGTGTACCCCTGGTGGTGTTTGAGTTAATTTTAGATGATAGATGGAGAATTATTTTACTTTGATGGTTGCTTGTTTATTTTAATGTGCACCAACATATTTTTTTTCCACTTAGACCTTCAACACTTATTAAAGAATGTATTTCTTTCTGCCTTGCTGAATAAACTATTGACAGACTGCATATTACCGCTTAGGATAAGGCTTAGGATATGACATTTACATAATGTCAATGTAAAATAATTTTAAAATATTTGTTAGTAACAGAGTGTGGGTGGTGCTGAAAAATGGCTACACCCCCAAAGGGAATCTGCCAATGATGGAAGTCTGGGAAATACCAGACTAGAGAATGTGTCTCCAGCATGGTGCTCTTGAATCCCTTGGGGATCAGATTCTGATTCAATAGATATTGGGTGGGAGCCTGAGAGTCTGACGAGCTCTCAGGTGATGCTTCTGATGCCCATCTGTGGACCATACTGTGCCGAGCAAGGGATCAGAGAACCTAGAAGGTTCGTGGACATGTGCTGGGTGTTGTGGGAGGGTCAGAGATGGGTAAGGTAATCCCCTGCCTCCCAGGAGCTTAATCTAGTTGGGGAGAGAGGATGTGAGTGGGCCAGGGAGGTCTGCAGAGAAAGCTTGGCGGGAAGGGAGAGGTTCAAGTACAGGTGCAGGTCTGCCCAGAGCCGCTGCAGCAGGATGGCAGGAGGGGAGGAGGGGGATGTTTCCCTTCGGCCTGAAAGATGTGTGGCAGCAGGTGGAGAGTTCCAAGACAGGCTTGCCAAGCAGGAGGAAGGGTGCGAATAATAAGGAAGACTCTAGAAGATGCCTCTATATGCAAAGTGGAGATTTCCACAATAATGGGATCAACACAGAATTAGTCTGGAACGTTCAGTTAGAATAACCTGCCTGGGGACGTCTGAGTGGCTGTCGGTTAAGTGGCTGACTTCTCTTCAGGTCATGATCTTGTGGTTGGTGGGTTCAAGCCCCA
>NW_024412435.1:45492-47196 GCF_014898765.1 Herpailurus yagouaroundi | reverse complement strand
TCTCTCTCTCTCTGCACCTCCCCTGCTCACGATCTCTCTCTCATTGTGTCTCTCCAAAATAAATAAACATTAAAAACAAAAAAGAGAGAATAACCAGTTTCTTCAAAGAATAGGCCCCTGCCTAGAAATAATAGTCCCCCTTTTCTTGAGTCTCCAGAAGTGCCAGGCATTTGCCACATGCTTTTTGTACAGTGTGTGGCACCCATCTCCACAGTGACCCTCAGTACCCCGCACTTTACAGGAAGAAACCAAGGCCTGGAGGGGCTGTGTGACTTGTTCAAAATGCACCCAGCTGGTAAGTGACAGACCCGGAATTTGAACTTGGAACAGAGTCTGGGCTGTTTGACACAATCCTGCGAGAGACTCTGCTCTTTGTGATCCCTGACAGTTTCAGCCTGAGAGGTCTAGCTTTCTCTCCTGAGAGCATACCTCCCAGGAGCTTCGTATGGCCCAAATGCTTCAAATGAGAGTATTGCCCCCTGAGACAGATCCTCAGCAAACATCCAACATTGTCAAGTGGTGTATCCTTCATTGTTATTTATACAAGTTTATTTTTCTTGCTGCCTTGCTCGATAAGTTATTAACAGACCAGAGTTTTTGGCATTGTGACCATAAATTAGAAATAAGTTCAAAAATGCATCCCTCCACCCAAATAAACACTGGCTGTTTTGTTACAACAAGGAGGCACTTTCCTTTGGAAATCACCAACTAGCCTAGATAGACAGTTATTGGAAATAATTATGCCTCCGCCACAGCGTGGGGCCAGTCACAGCCCCGCCTGATTCAAAAGGTCTTTCTGGAATACCAGCATCCATCTTCCAGCTGGTGCTTATAACAGCCAACAGCGTCTGTAGGGGACCCGACAATGGACGCAGCCTGAGGATTGTTTCCAGGCTTCCCTTGTTGGACCTGACCGAGCCCATCCCATCAATACGGTCATTGTAAAAGAGCAGGAGGACCATATGCAACCCGAAAGGGAGGCGCAAAGCTCACAGAGCCACCTTGGTCCTGGTTCATCCAGGTTTAATAAATGGTACAATTATGCCAGATGAAGGAGGAGCTGGGGAGAAAAAGGGGTTGAGAAATAGGAAGGCCAGTTCTAATCTCATCTCAGCCGCCAACTGACCTGATCTGTGTTAATTAGCTGTCTGAGTTTGTCAAGTGGCTGGTGACACTTGAAGTTGCTTCCATCCTAACCCTTTACACTACGAGCCATCAAACGTGTGCCCCGTGTGCCTTATCTGCCCCTGTTGTATTATTATCATTTTTTAAATTGTGTTTAAGTCCCAGATAAATGTGTTTAAAATAAGTGCATTTACAAAGGGCTTCCTTATCAGCAGTGTGTTGGTGGAACAATTCAGTAAAATTATTTGCTGTGCAGTAAAAGTAATATTTGGCATAACTTGTCATCAAGTAACCTTTCAGTATTGAGGCAAAGATCAAAATATTAGGGTAGCGTAGCTGTTTTGAGAAGCTGGGAAAGATAAGGGTATTTGAGGCCATCACAAATGAACTAATTGCATCCATTTAAATGGACAAGTTGAAATGCAAGATCCTGATCAAGTAATGAATACCATGTGCCCCTAGACTGGGAACAACGTAGAGCCTCAGCCCAGTGGGGCCATAAGATGTAAATTGAGGACATAGCATGGTAATTTGCTCCAACTGTGCTAAATTAATTCAATGCATTTTGAAGTGAAAAAA
>NW_024412435.1:42053-45482 GCF_014898765.1 Herpailurus yagouaroundi | reverse complement strand
AAGTTGATAGATTGTCGACAAGTGTTCATACTATTCGGTAAATACTTTCACTATAATGATAAGGGGGGCTGTGCAACTGTGTCCTCTTTCAGAGTATACAAGGCAAACTTTCTTCTTCTCACTTCTTATACAGTTTCATTTATCTGGGGTTGTCAAGGAATAAATAATCTGTTTCACTAAAGTGATTTTTCCAGGTGATTACAGCTTACCTCTGCCTACCCACATTATTTTTTTGCTCGAACTATTTTTGATGAAAACATGGCACATGCTTTTTTACTTTTTTTACACGGAGTATATAAATGTGGGTAGATGGTTCCCGGATTTGGGCTCCTCATGGCAAACACCGCGTTTTGTTCCTTGCCATCATCCTGTTACTCTTTGACAGCTGAATTGTGGAGCTGAGTGCCTCTGTATAAATAATCACCGATTTTTATTCTCTAACAGTAACTGGTAGCCCTAATCACACGGTTTCTCCGAGTAGTCAGCAAACCCCACGTGGGGTGCTAGGAACTTCATGTACATTATAGTCTTGGCTAATCTGCCTAACCCCCAAGAAATGAGATTATTCTTCCTGCTTTACAGGTGAGAAAATTGAAGTTTAAGAAAGTAGTAGTAAGCAGTAGGGCTGGGATTTGAACCCCTGTCTCTCCATGAGGCATGCTTGTTGATAGCTCTTATGAGAGTTGCCTCTTGCTCTCTTTCTCCTCTCTGCCTCAGTTTGGGTATTTGTGTCTGTCCCCTTGCTTTAAAGACTTCCGCTGAGTTAAGTATGCAAGATTAGGTGTCTACCTTTTTTACGGGTATCTTTTTCCTTAAATGGGGTTCTGAGGGTACTTTTGCTGATTCCTAGATTCCCAGATATATTCTGCACAGTTGCAGTTTCTGGAACTCTAACCTGTGAATTCACCACTGTGTATGCTAAGGCTTTGGGGGGATTAGAGGATTTTCTGCATTATGATTAGGCAACATAATCAAGAAACCTGCCATCAGGAATGCTTGGTGAGTCCAGAATGCAGGGGTCAGCAAACTTTCTGTGAAGGGCCAGGGACTAAATGTATTAGGCTTTGCAGGCCATATGGTCTGTGTTCACTTACTTAACTCTGTCTTTCTAGGGCAAGAATTGTCACAGACAATACATAAAATAATGGGGGAAGCTAAATTCCAGTAAAACTTTATTTAGGAAAACAAGCAATAGGCAGGAGTTGGATGATGGGTCTAGTAGTTTGCTAACTCCTATTATAATGGGGGAAAGGACCACCAGTCAGGATATTTTATTTATTTTTAATTTTTATTTTTATTATTTTATGTAAATATTTTTAAAAAGATTTTTCATTTATTTTGAAAGAGAGAGCATAAACAATTGTGGAGGGGCAGACAGAGAGGGAGACAGAGAATCCCAACAGCGCAGAGCCCGATGCAGGGCTGAAACTCACGAACCGTGAGATCGTGACCTGAGCTGAGATCAAGAGTCAGACACTTAATGACTGAGACACCCAGGCGCCTCCCAATCAGGATATTTTAAACGCCTAACTAGGTAGGTAGTTCAGAGACAGTGAGTGTAGAATGAGTGGTGGTTAGGCCCATGGACTCTGGAGCTAACTGCCTGGAATTTGTCTCCTCACTCTGCCACTAACTATTCGAATGCAGGCCAACATCCTAATCTCTCTGTGCCATGGTTTTCTTTTAAGATTAGGAAAATAATGGTCCTTACATCATAGGGTTGCTTTGAGAATCAAGAGAATTATATATAAAGTAGAAATAAGAAATAATAATTTCTTATTTAATTTCTAATAATAAATTAGAAATAAGCACTGTGTAACTTTCTGTGAAGTTAAGAATCACAAGGAATCTGATTTCTTTCTAGTGATACTAAGTATTGTAATGAGTTGAGGGAAAGAACAAGACTTCGTATGCTCTGAGTGCAGTGGAGGGCAGCGATCAGGCTGCGGCCAGTTGAGGATGGACGTGTGGAGGGAGGAGGGAAGTTTGCTAGTGAAGGCAGCACAGTGGGTCAGGAGAAAACCTGGGCTCCTTGGCTGGCAGTTACGGGGAACTGGGTGTAGCGGTCTGGTCTTTACATCAGTTCCGTCTAGGGCGCTGCTTTCCCCATCTGTAGAATAAGGGGGTTCACCTGGGTTAGTGCCTGTGAATTGTTTGCTCGCAGGTTGAATTCTGCCTATAGAGAGCTTAGTTAGCCCCTAGAGCATTTAAAAAAATATTTGAATTAATCATCGGCAGTTACGAATCAGCAGGTTCTGCAAAAAAACCTTTGGATTCCAGGTTTCTTTTAAAAATTCAGAAGCTCTAACAATACTGGCTGCATTCTGTCCTGGCAACAGTTGGCTAGTGCTGAGTGATGGCGGCCCATGGGTTCCGTCGTTGATGACTGCAGCAGGTGTCACTGGTGCCCAGCCCACAGACTTGCCCTTCCATTGCAGTGCAGGCCAGCCTGACCTCCAGCTGCCAGCACCTGCGTTCATCTTGCTGAGGACTCTCTCTGACTGGGGGTGAGTGCCGGGGATTTGATGCCCACCTTTCCAATGATGATGGGTTCAGTGCACAGACACCTGAGCTCCCTTGCGCGTCTGGTGAGACAACTGAGGGGTTATTCTACACCTATGTCGAGAGTTTTGCCGTAGGGTTCATCTCCAGTCACCCATAGCAATCGTTGCCTTAATAGGACACTCCCCTTTTTACGGCGTTTCATTGCTTTTCTCATTTCCCTGCTCTCCCACTGGTGGTCCCTGGGATGACCTCTCAGAGAAATACCTTAGTTGCAGTTGAATCCTTGTGCAAGGCCAGCTTCAGGAGGAAGTCAGAGTAAGAAAACCGTGGCCTTACCACTGAGGCCAAATGAGAATTGCCCTTGTTTTTCATCATGCTTGGGCAGTTTTCTTCCGTAGAGAAATAGTTGTCCATCCCATGACTATCAAAAGAGGGAAGGTTAAGGACTGAATGGGCTGTAAGCGTCCAGAAGAGTGGGAGTATATTCCTTGTGTAAGTAAAGAATAGATGGAAAGCTTTTGTGCAAATGACCTTTTTCGTTCACTGAAGTCTTGCCCCATAGGTGTCTGAATTTCTGATTTCTTCAATAGAAGATCCTTATGGATTCTTAAAGTGGGGACGATTTAATGGGGTATTCTGCAAGAAGCAGTCAGAACCCCTGCAATGTGATTGGTGGATTGATTTAAACTGCCTGAGGAGATGCAAAAAAAAAAAAAAAAAAAGGAGATTTGAGAATCAAGCTTGTTTTCTAATAGGTGACCAACCAACCTGGTTGACTCAGGGCTGAGAACTCTCCTGGGATGTACTAAATCTGGGAAAATCCCAGGCAAACCAGACTAAGCTGGTCACCTACTGTAGATACAGGTCACACCTAGGACCTTTCAAACTCCAACCCCTGAAACTTTATGTCCTATGTATGTATAT
>NW_024412435.1:11232-42043 GCF_014898765.1 Herpailurus yagouaroundi | reverse complement strand
TATATATATATATATACATTTAAATAAAATATATATGTATAGATTTTAAGTTTCTTTATTTTGAGAGAGAGAGAGAGTGGGGAGGAACACACAGAGAGAGAGTGAGACAGAGAGAGAATCCTGAGGAGGCTGCACACTGTCAGCACAGCGCCCGAAGTGGGACTTGAATTCACGAACAGTGAGATCATGACCTGAGCCAAAGTCTGATGCTTAACTGACTGAGCCACCCAGGTGCCCCAATGAAATCATATTTTTTAAATGACCCCAAATTTAAATGCATGCTGAAAGAAAATAACTCCTTTCTAGATTTCTAATTCTAAAAATCGGGGCAAGTTTAACAGCATGACTTCAGCTTTCCTTTTTGTCTGTGCCTCTGCTTTGCCACTGTGTGCACTTAGCTGGCTGTGGGGTAACACAACACTGTTAGTTAAAGGAGGGAATTTGGAAATATTCAGTACCTCTTCCCTTTCAGGGCCTCCACTCTGTCATTCAAGCAGGGGCTCAGCAGCGTGGCCCCCGCATTTGACGCTCTGAGCGCTCTCCTCAAAGGTAAATTGGGAAAATGGAGAAGGTGCCTCACTTGTGTTTGAGGGTAAAACACTTCCTGGACATCTGCTCTGCCTTAAGTTACCCATCATCTTTCTTCCACTGGGTGTTTATCTATTTTTAGTCACACTGTTTTAATCAGAAGTGAACTTGTAAAAAGCTTTATGCCCAAAGTAGAAGAGTGTCACAGCTGGATGAGGGAGGGAGAGCCATGCCCCCAGACAGAGGACATAAATAGCAAAGGGTGTGAATGGCACTAGAATGTGGGAATCTCTGAGAATCAGAAACCAGATGTGTTGTCTGCGTAGCACAGCATGGAAGGAAGACCTGGGCATTTGAAATTTAGCAAGATTTTTGGCATCAAATGAGGAAATTTAGACCCTGGCGTAAATATATAAGACTCAATGGGAAAGTTATAAGTAGATTTGTAACCAAAAATATATTGTGTTTGAACCCAAGATCCATCATTTAACTCCATTTATAATCTCATACAAGTTAGGAAACCTTTCCTGAGCCTCATTGTCCTCATTCATAACACGGACCTGAGAAAGAACAGAAGCTGACTCTTAGGCGCCAGTAACGTACTATCACCAATGCTAGGGATGTTAGAGGAACTGCTTTATTCAAAGTTTTACAGTCCTGCAAGGTTGGTATAATTAGCCCCATGTTACAGATGAGGAAATGGAGGCACTCGCATGTCCAATAGTTTTCCCAGCATCACTCAGCTAGTAAGTGATGAAGCCAGAATCCAAACCTGGGTCTGGCTGACTCCAAAGCCTGTGCCAGCCTGTTGTAACTTACCTCTCACAGTGCTGGCCTTCCTTGCGTCTGCCCAGAAGCATATCCTGAGGTAGACTGCAAGCAGTGTATTTGGAAAGTGCAAGAAACAGCAGCAGCGAAGTCAGGAAATGAGACGAGGAACAGAAGGCCCACGGAAAGTGTGTTATCAATCCAACTGCCACCGTGGGCTAGGAGAGCTTCATCCCACTGTGGAAACTTGGAAACCAGCACAGTCCCTACATGCAGCATAGTGCAGCCCAGTGCAGTGGTCTCATCCAACGGGTGAGGGAGCTGGGGTGTTTATACACCCATTTGAGATGTATAACCTCACCATTTGAGGGCTGCTTCTGGGAGGAAGAGTGATAATTCCTACAGGCTTCCCTTGTATCCTGTGCTTGGCAAAGTAGGACCATCAGCCCGAGGAAGCCCTGGCAGAGAAATAAATGCAGGTGTGGTGGTTGGGAGCAGGGCACTGTAGCAGTAAGGAGAAGTAAGTCCGGAAGCAGTAAGGAGAAGGGAAAGAGTGCTGACAGCAGCTGCTACGTGCATGTTAGAACCAGTCAATATGTGTAGAGGCAGGCCTAGGGCCACCATTTATGGAGGGTATAGTATGATTGTGTACATAATTAACAGTGAGAGGACTTTTGAGGGCTTAGTCTGGGTCTTGTGAATCCTTACTTGACCTAGAATTGTTCCCAGGCACCTAGAGGAAGGCCTAAGGGAGGTCATCTTTCAGGTGTTGATCATGAATTTGGGATAAATGCCAGGCCTGCCTAGCCCTCCACATTGGGCTGTTTCTTTGGTGGCTCCAGGCATCTGAGGTCCTTTGAGATATCTACTACCCCTGGGTCTGGGTCCAGAGGGAAAAGCTGCAGTGGGTGCTTCCACACAGAACCAGCCACCACTTCCTCCATTCAGAAACCCAAAATTTACGAGCCCTGTGTTCTCTGAGGAAGGAGGGTTTGAAAAAGGATTGTGAACCAAAACCAGGAAAGGATAAATGTAGCTTGGGTGACATGATGAGCCAGGACTTATGTTTCTCTTATGATGATAACAGCTTGTTTTCCTGCCACCTCTTAAGGTTTGCTTTTCTTTCCAAATGTAATTACTGAGCACTACAGCTGTTAGAGTTTTGGGTTGTCCCACTTCCAACCTTCCCTCGGTCCATTGGGGGGTTCCCCATTTTGTGTGGTCTTGGTGGGGGCAGTGCCCATCTCTCCCTCTGAACCAGAAGATCAGATTGTTCCTTTCTTCATGTGATGCAATCCAGGAATATGGCAGAGTCTAGTTTTTGTTCCCTTCCTCCTATTAGTAACAACCCCCACCCTTTGGGTTTTCTCTGGGCTTCTGGCTGCCATGGTAGGGACTACATTTCCCATCCTCCCTTGTGTCTGGTATGGCCATGTGACCAAGTTCCACCTAATCCACCTCCATGAATGGGAGAGGAAGTGGTGGGTGCAGGTTCCAGTTGTTCGCATTAGAAGGAAACGCCTTCTATTTGTTCTTCTCTCCTTGCCTTAAGCTCTGGAACAAGGAAGAGGTAATGAGCCATCTTCAAACATGGGGATGAGGGCAATAATCCAGTCGTTGGCTTGCAACCTCGGGAGTTCCCCAGGTGAAATCTGAAACTGGCCCCCTTAAATGGAGGTCAAGAAGAAATGGAAGAAGGAGGCAGACGACTGCACCCTCTGAAGGCTGAGTCCTTGGAATGGCTCCTACTGAGGGAATGCTAGGCAGAACGTATATTCCAAGGACAGTGGCCGTGGGGGGTGGGAGCAGGATACTTATGGAGCCACTGATGGTCTGGGTCCAGCTTAAGTGTCACCCAGCAGTCACATCCTCTCTATGACTTCCAACACCAGGAGATGGCAGAGCATGAAGGTTAAAGAGGTCCAGGTCCCTCCCTCTCTGTATGGAGCACAACTACACTACCAGCCCCTGCCCCTGCCCGACCACCCTCTACTTGAACTTGAATTTGAACCAGAACTTAACTCAACAACTCTTACCTGGTCTTTGTTAAAAACCAAGAACCTATATTTTAACTGATACAAAGGCTTGACACATGACTTAGCCTAAATCAATGGCAGTTACTAGAAAAAATCATGGGAGTTGGTGCCAGGAAGACCTGGGTTTACCCTGCCACTTACTAACTGGATGATGTCAAATAAGAGATTAATCTAAACATTTTCTGAGGCTGTGGGATGCATTGTCATATTTAATACTCCAAAGCAAGTCTCTGGGGGGAAAATGCCCGGCACAATGCTTGGCACATGGTCAGCAATCAATGGAAGATGGTTATTGATGTTATTGTATCATTATTAATTATTCACAATGCTGAATTGTTGCTGACCACTCAGGCAGTAAGGCGGTATTAGTAACCTTATACCTGCTGGCTCTGAGGTCTGGAATTCATTGTCCAAATTTCTAGAGAGTTTGGGTGATCTGTGGTAAATTAGCAGGTCAGCAAAAACTGTATGTTCCCTCAGACCACTGTGGGTAGCAGGCACTCGCTTACCTCAAGTAATTAGTGGAGCAGAGGGTACGTCTGATGATGATGTGGACAGACCCCCCCCTGGGGTGGTGCCTTTTGATCCCTCAGGACGCACACCCCGGGTAGGTGTGGAGAGTAGCAAAGCAAGTACAGGCAAGGTGTGCCTGCCAGGGGAGACTGAGTATCTTTCTTTCCAGCACTCTTCCCCGGGCTAACTGGGAAGCCGCATCTTTCCTGTCTGTGACCGCTGCCAGTGGTTTACCTGATTTCCGCCTCCTCCATTCTTAGTAACAGACCCCCAGTTTTCTTTGAGGCGGTAGTATGCTTTGCTGAGAGACTACCTTTCCCTTTCTCCCGCCCTATTCAATATGGCGGTGGGAGCAAGTGCTGGCTGGTGAAGTGTACGTGTGTTTTGTGGCGCTTCTGGGAGGGTCCCAGTTGGGAGCTGACTCAGACGGGACGCATGCTCTTTTTGCCTTTCTGTCATCCTTCTGCCGCTGCCCAGAACACAGGTATGATGGCTGGAGGGAGCTTCAACACCACTTTGTGACTTCAGCAACAGCCATGGGCTCAGGATAGCCAAGGAGAAGGTATAGGGATGTGCTTTCTTCTGGAAATGGCTACCCCACACGAATACTTGAGTGCCGCCCAAAGCTCCTCCCCCTCTCACCCCTCCCCACCATTTCAGCTTTATGTGTATTAATTGGCTTTGGCCTTGTTTTACCTGAAGCATTTCAGTAGCCTTGAAGGTTGGAAGCGCCATGCTACAGGGCTACGAAGCTACTTC
The DNA here is from genome assembly GCF_014898765.1 of Herpailurus yagouaroundi. Taxonomy (NCBI): domain Eukaryota; kingdom Metazoa; phylum Chordata; class Mammalia; order Carnivora; family Felidae; genus Herpailurus; species Herpailurus yagouaroundi. The sequence continues at coordinate 37,439 of NW_024412435.1, read as the reverse complement.
TCTCATCTTCTTGTGGGGCTGGATTCATTTCTTCATCCTTTTTGCAAATGCCCAGTCTGCCTTCTCAACAGAGTAATCTGATACCACCATTCTGCCCACTGAACTTACTCATGACTGAACATTTTGGTGCTTAATTATTCTGACTTTTTTTCGTTTGTTATTTTATGGACTTTGCTTGCGGTGGAAGGTGTTTTCTTTTTTTCCCCAAATACAGTAATGCTTCTTGTTTTCTGCTTTTCTGAAAATGAATATGTGGATGGATTCCTGATGATTGTTCCCACAGAGGAGGGATCTTGGAAAAACTAACCCGTGAGGTAACCTGAGGTTTGCAGCCCCTTGGTAATCTCTGTTGAATTAAAAAGCTCGACACACATGGGGCGCCTGGGTGGCGCAGTCGGTTAAGCGTCCGACTTCAGCCAGGTCACGATCTCGCGGTCCGTGAGTTCGAGCCCCGCGTCAGGCTCTGGGCCGATGGCTCAGAGCCTGGAGCCTGTTTCCGATTCTGTGTCTCCTTCTCTCTCTGCCCCTCCCCCGTTCATGCTCTGTCTCTCTCTGTCCCCCCAAAAATAAATAAACGTTGAAAAAAAATTAAAAAAAATAAATAAAAATAAAAAGCTCGACACTCTGCTGGTTATTCATCTTTTTAATTAAAAAAAAATTTTTTTTAATGTTTATTTATTTTTGAGACAGAGAGAGACAGAGCATGAACGGGGGAGGGTCAGAGAGAGAGGGAGGCACAGAATCTGAAACGGGCTCCAGGCTCCGAGCTGTCAGCACAGAGCCCGATGCAGGGCTGGAACTCACGCACTGTGAGATCATGACCTGAGCCCAAGTCGGATCCTAACCGACTGAGCCATCCAGGCGCCCCTGGTTATTCATCTTTTGATTCTCATCTCCAGGCCCATCTTCCTCTCCTCTGAACTGGGATGCGGGATACAAGTCTACAAGGTACATCTGTCACCCTCACTTTTAGCTGGCTTCTGATTAGGCTGTGTCAGTGGGAGGTAATGGCTGGTGATGGGGATGCAGGAGGATGGGGAAGGGATTTATTTCTGCTTCCAGCTCAAGTGTGTCTCTCTCCAACAGCAGCAGGTATCAGTGGAGCTATAGCCAGGAAATGTGTACTTGAGTGGAAAGACCACCCCTAGTCTCTTATTTACAAACTCCTCTTGCATCTGAAGAATCTAAGTGAGAGAGTAGCTCAGAATAATAAGTGAAGTAACTAATGTGCCCCAAACATGTACAAATTTCACAACCGGCAGTTGGGTTCATTCATCCATTTAGTCATTCAGGAAACATTTGTTAAGTGTCTACAGCAACTGTGTGAGTGACCCTGGGGATCATAACGTAGGTGATTGAGACAGTGTTATTTGGAGAGGGAGTGTTACTTTGGATTAGCTCTGGAAGAAATACTGTTTTTGGAGTCTGTCTTTCAGCTGAGCCAGAAGGCCAAGAAGGAGCCAGCCATGTGAGCCTCTGGGGGGAGAGCATTGCCAGGCAGAGGGCATGGCTAATGCACTTGCCAGGAAGTAGGAGCATGCCAGGAGGGTTTTAGGAATGGAAAATGGGTGGGTGTGGCTGGAACTAGAGAGCCAGGGAGGGCATGATGAAGCAAGATTATATTATGGAGGGTCTTGTAGAAGGTCTGTATTTTATTCATTTTTTAAACGTTTTTTGTATTTTATTCCTTAAAAAATGTTTTTAAAGTTTATTTATTTTTGAGAGAGGGACAAAGAGAACGCCTGGGGAGGGGCAGAGAGGCGGGGGGTGGGAGAGAGAGAGAGAGAGAGGGAGAGAGAGAGAGAGAGAGAGAGAATCCCAAGCAGGCTCTGCACTGTCAGCACAGAGCCCTATGTGGGGCTTGAACTCATAAACCGTGAGATCATGACTTGAGTTGAAACCGAGAGTTGGACGCTTAACTAAGCTACCTAGGTGCCCCTGGTTTGTATTTTATTCTAAGGACAATGGAAAGCCAGTGTATTATTATAAGCAGAGAGGTGACATGATCTGACTCACAATTTTTTAAAAAGTTGCATGAGATATTTACTAGGTGGAGACTAGCAGTAAAAGCAGCATGTTAGCTAGGAAGGTGTAACCAGGCTTCAGGCAAGTGGTGATGGGGGCTTGAAGTAGGAAGAACATTCTTCAGGCAAACCAATTAAAAGAGATGCGAAGGGAGGGGGTGAGGGCAGGGCTTGGGGGGGGGCAAAGAAACCAACACAAAGACTGGAAGAGGCTACTGGGAAGTTTATCTGCCAAGAAGTTCGTTGTGTTATGAAGCCACTGAGGGTCTCAGGCAGAAATCAAAGTGCCTTCTTCAGCCTTAGGGCCTGGCCTGACCCCAAGAGTGGGTGAGCATCCATTGTGAGGGAGGGTGGAGTGCCCCCACCCCCCCACCCCGCGCCGGGTGCCACTTGCTGCTCTCAAAGCCTTGGGTCATTGTCCAAAGGAGCTGGCTTCCCACACAATCACCTACGACTTCATCTAAGTCATCTCTGTCAAGCTATACTCAGGGAACTTTCATCTGACCTTGAACACAAGCAGGATTGGAAGTGCTGATCTCCAGGGTAAAGTATGTGCTGACTCCGGAGAGAACTAGGAGTCTCCTCTAGGGAATATTTAGAACCAAGTGGAAAAAGTGAGAGTTCTGGGGGCCCAAACGAGCCCCGTTTACATTCCAGGTAAGAAGACCAGGAGGGGGTGACAAGCCCTTCTAATATTTTTTTTCTGACTTTAATTCTTCTCTTTCCTCGTTATGGCTGTTTGCCTGTCATAGCTTGGGCTTCCCCTACAGCAGAGAAGACAAGGGTGTCCATGGTTTATTTTGGGAAGAGGTCTCCATGAGCCTGAGCGGGGATTGTGTGACTAGGGAAGAAGGGTGCAGACCATCACCTGTGGGCAACCGGATCTCTGTCCCACTGGGGATGCCTTGAGATGCCATATAAAATGCACCTTAGAATTTTCTACCTGTGGGGAGGAAAAGGGGAGTCTTTTTGTCCATGGGCTCTTGTCCCCCTTCGAGGCCAGGCTGCCTCCTGGATGTCTGCACCCTCACACTTCCAGGCTTTCTCAGGTCTCACACAGAGTGGCTCCTGGCAGGCATCCCATGCCCAGTCCTAGGGCTGAAAGCCCAAAACTCTTTCCTTGTAGGCTTTTACATTACATGCTCTTTTAAAATGCTGGGTTTTGACTCTAGAAAGGTCAGAGAAGTTAGAGAGAAAAAGGGTCTGAGAGAAAATAGAAAATGGCTGCCCAAAGCCCTCGAGATTGCACTTAGGTCTCTCGCACAACTCCTCCCCCTCCCTCCTCCCAACCCCCTCGGCAGCCTTGCACACCTACGCACTTCACTTCCCTGATTCACTGTCATCACCGGAGGCGCACATCTTACTTTGTGTCAGGCTTTTCTTAATTTCCCAAATATGGCAATGTGCACTGCCTTAATTAGAGCTTTTTGATGCTAAGAACCAGACCCCTAAGAAAGAGGTTTAAGTTAGGGGTTCAGTCGATTGCGCGTCCAACTCTTGATTTCGGCTCAGGTCATGATCTCACGGTTCAGTTCGTGAGTTCAAGGCCTGCGTCAAGGTTTGAGCTGAGTGTGGAGCCTGCTTGCAGTTGTCTCTCTGCCCTCCCCCTCTCACTCATGCTCTCTCTCAAAATAGTCTGTAATCTACAGACTACTCACATCAGGATCACCTGGGTGTTTTCTGCAAGCCCCCATCCCTACACCATGCCTACCTGCTTTACCAGGAGCCTGAAGGACTGGCCAGATGATTCTTCTGCACATTTGCAATTGAGAATCACTGCTCCAGGAGACTCCCAGGGCTCTGTGGAAAGGGTGCACACAGCTGGGCCTCCGAGGAACCAGAACCATGTGGGCCATCTGCCTAGGTCTGCAGGACCTTGGTCTCTTGTTTCCCTGCTGGTCTCCTTAGTTATCCTCCTTTGCTTACACGTGGCTCCCTCAGTCCTAAACTCTGTGGCTCCCACAGCCACCTGGCTCAGTGTCCAACTCCCCATCCCAAACACCTGGACCGATTCAGCTTGGGTCAGGGGTCGCAGTTGCTCCAGTCAGCTGTGGCCCAGGGTATGGAAGGTGGATGGTGCCTCATGTCCCCTTCTCTGCCATGACCGTGGACTAGGTAGGTTTTTTCAAGAAGAATGGTGATCGGGAGAGAGTGTTAATTTCTAGTGGAATCTCCTGTGAGGCTTTGATTTTCTCCTAGTCTACCATTTAGTATATAATATTGTAATTGGCAGTGAACTTCTTGGCATCTAGGAGAAATTTCAGGATCATCTTATATCCCCATATATTCCCAGAATTTACCGGAGTGCATGTCACCAAGAAGGGACTCAATAAATAATTAATGAATTACGATTGACCAGATATATCACTGCAGATTTATAGGAGCACATGATTCCATTAATTTTTCGAAGTTTTAAATCAATTTTATTAAAGCATCATTTACACACAGTAAAATACACTCATTTTAAGTGGACAGTTTAATGAGTTTGACAAATGTATGCACCAGAGTAAACATGTGCCAATAAAGATATGGAACATTGCCATCGCCCTGGAAGTCCCTTCTCACAGACTCTGGTAGCACTTCCCCAAAGTACTTGGAGAACAGCAGCAGCTGCATCTGCTGGGACCTTGCTAGAAATGCGCATTCTTGGGCCCTACCCTGACCCACAGGATCAGAAACTCTGAGTGGAGCCCAGAAATCTGTGTTTTAGAGGTGATGCTGATGAATGCTTAAGTTGGAAAACCATTGTTCTAGGTCATCTGGGGTTTCTTAACAATAGGCAGCTGGGGCGGAGCCAGATGCAGGATAGTAGCACCTGAGGGTCTACCCTGGGATGAAAGGAGACCCCATCGTGGCAGGAGCCCATAAAGTGGTGCCCATCACTGTGTGGGGCCCGCAGGACGGATGTGAAAGCAAACAGTTGGAGTCTGGAGGACAGGCTCTTTTCGCAGCATGATTCTGGAAGACCGCAGTGTCACTGTAGATGTATAGGAGCACATTACCCCATTACACGGGGCCTTTGATAGCTTTGGGCTCCTCACGCAGTGAGGCCTTTGAAATGACATTATCATATGATGAGATTTGATATTTGGGCAGTTTTCCCCCGCTTTGGAAGGATTCAGGTCAAATCTCTACTTTGCTCATGCTACTTTGATTTAAAATTTTTATTTCCTCTGTTCAACTCTTCCTTTGCCTTTATGAGGTTCATTTTAGAAATTTATGTGTGTGACTTTGTACTCTTTTTTCCACAAGGTTGTGAACAAATCAACCCCAGTCTAGCTGGGCCAGTCATCATGGAGGGAGAGTAGAATGAAGAGAGTGTGTTTATATGTACTGTATGCTACTTCAGAAAACCTGAAATATGCACCTACAGATTCCAGCTTCAGGAATGATGCTGTCTGATGTCCAGACTTGGTTTCTAAAGAGATTTTTGAAGGACAGGAGGAATGGAAGTATGTGGGTTCCTAAGAGCAGAGCAAAGAGATGTTAGGAAAGGTTATTCAAAACTTGAACATAAAGCAGAAAGGTTACTATTTGTATTTTCAACATGATCTGAAAGCACTGTCCAGTCAAGCCCACCCAGGGGTCAACCCAGCTCTCTAGGGGAAGGAATTTTGACTCACAATGAGAGCCCAGATTCTGTAAAATTAAATGCCACCTTGTAGGAAACTGATGAGAGCCAAATATGTTCCCTTTAGGAGAGATTCTGTCAATTTCCTATTGCTGCTAACAAATTACCACAAATTGAGTGCCATAACACGACACAAATTTACTGTCTTACAATTCTGGGGGTCAGAAGTCCTAAATGGGTTTCACTGGGCCAAAATCAAGATTTGGCCAGGCTACATGGGTTTTTTGTTTGTTTGTTTGTTTGTTTTTTAGAGGTTCTAGGGAAGAATCCATTCCCTTCTGTTTTTCAGCTTCTAGAAGCTGCCTACCTTTGTTGGCTCTCAGCACCTTTCTCCATCTTCAAAGCCAGCAGTGTAATGTCTTCCAGTCTCTCTAACTCTGATCTCTTGCCTTCCTCTTTCTCTTATAAGGATCCCCATGATTACATTATAGCCCACCTGGACAATCCTGGATAATCTGACCATTGCAAGAGCCTTAAATTAATCATACCTGCAAAGCTCTCCCTTTTGCCCTAAAAGGTAACATATTCACAGGGTCCAAGGATTAGGACACGGACATTTTAAAGGCGCCATTATGCTGCTTAGCTATAAAAATGCAAGTGATTTCATTCATGAAAGAAGTTAACTAACCCCAAAAGTTATGGTTTAATTATAGTTTTGGAAAATTATACTTGACTACAATGAAGGGGAGGGGTATAGCAAAGTGACGCAAGAGCCAATTGAAAGAACTCCCAGGGGCCAAAGCTGGGACAATTTGAGCAACAAAATAAATAAAGTAGTATTGGATTATAACCCAAAGTGGAAAATATCCATGAAGCAGTGGTGTAACCAATATGGCTGAATAAGATAGCCCTGGCTGGTAACCTTCTCTCAATAATAGCAATTTAGAATTCATCCACAGACAAAAGCGCCTTTGAGGTAGCTGTAGGAAATAGCACCACAACCCAGGTAACCTGGGAAGGAGTCTTGCCCTCCCGTGTGCCGCGTCATAGCCAGTCAGACCTCAGTTCCAGCTGTGGACCCTACATCAGCCTGTGTTCATCCAGCTTCTCTTGGCTGTGTCCTGGAACCTCTGGAAAACACTGCCTTTGACAGTCACCCACGGATGAGAGAGCCTTGTGGAAGTCCGGGTTTTCAGCCCAGAGCTTCTAGAACCCCACTACCACAAAAAATGTGAGTGTAGACACTTTGTAAAGGGTAAGAGGAACAGTTTGTCTTTACCTGCATCACCCTGCCCCAAGGCAGCACAGCTCAGTGCCAAGCAAGACCTTCTCAGCCTGTGATTTCTTCCTCTGTAGAAGTGAGACTATGTCAGGGACCACCACCTTCCCTGGCTGTGTCGGATGTTGCCCAGGAGGCCCATTTTGCTCTCACTTTCCAGGGTACTGATTCACGAACTGCATGATGGGGGGTAGGATGAAGATGGGAGAGCAGCAGATGATAGGACTGTTAGAGGGCATGAAAGGGATGTGGATCCTACCAACTGTGTCACAGATTCCATCAAGAAACCCACCCACAAGCCCTTGGGACACCTCTCTTCTGCCCCCAACCAGCCCAAGCACCCCCACCACTGCATACCTCATCCACACACATTGCTACTGTGGCCAGCTCTCTGTGTGCACCCCTGACAGTGATGGGAGTGAGTTTTGGCAGTTGGCTACTGAGCTTTTGTAGAAAGCGGTCTTCAATCTGTGGGCCGGGAAGAGACCACAAATTTGGGAAAGCAAAAGGGAGTATGTTGGCAGGCCGTCTGGTGCACTGCCAGACTGAGAGAAGGCTTACAAGCTTAAGAATTCTGCCACAAGAGGGAGCAAGAAGTGTGAACTAGGTGTATCCATAGAAGCCTCAGACCCCCTAGCAGAAATGATGGAAGGTATTTCTCTTCCAAAGTCAGTTGGTAAAGACTGGAGAAGGTGACTGATATTACAAATGGGGAGACAAAGGAAAACTGACAAAAGATTGAAATAACTAAAATCAAGAATGAAAAAAGGACATTACAACTGATACCACAAAAATACAAAGATCATAAGACACTATTATAAACAATTATATGCCAACAAATTGTATAACCTAGAAGAAATGGATAAATTCCTAGAATCATGAGGAAATAGAAAATCTCAACAGACTGGTAATAATGAGTAAGGAGATTGTATTACTAAACAGAAACCTCCCAACAAAGAGAAGCCCAGGACAAGACGGTGTCCCTGGTGATGTCTTCCAAACATTTAAAGAGAAATTAATGCCTATCCTTAAAATCTTTCAAAACTTCTAAAAAATCAAAGAGGAGGGAACACTGCTGAGCTCATTTTACAAGGCCAGCATTACCTGATACTAAAGCCAAATAAGGACAATACAAGAAAAGAAAACTACAGGCCTATATCTCTGGTGAATATAGCTGTAAAAATTCTTGACAAAATATGAGCAAACTGAATTCAATAGCACATTAAGAGAATCCTGCACCATGATCAGGTGGGATTTATCCCTGGCATGCAAGGATGGTTCAATATACACAAATCATAAATATGATACACTACATTAATAGAATAAAAGACAAAAATCATATGATCCTCTCAATAGATACAGCAAAAGCATTTGAAAAAATACAGCATTCTTTCATGATAAAAACTCTGAATAAATAGGATATAGAAGAAACATACCTCAACATAATAAAGACTATGTATGACAAGCCCACAGCTAACATCATACTCAATGGTGAAAGGTTGAAAGCTTTTCCTCTAAGATCAGGAGCAAGATAAGGGTGCCCTCTCTTACCACTTATTCAATACAGTACTAAAAGTTCTAGCTAGAGCAATCAGGCAAGAAAAAGAAATAAAAAGCATCCATATCTGAAAGGAAGAAATAAAATTGTCTCTGTTTGCAGATTATATGATCTTCTATATAGAAAATCTTAAAGACTCCACCAAAGAACTGTTAAAACTAATTAACAAATTCAGTAAGGTGCAGAATACAATGTCAACATATAGAAGTCAATTGTATTTCCATACACTAAAAACAAAATATCTGAAAAATAAATTAAGAAAATAATTCCATTCACAGTAGCATCAAAACAAATAAAATACTTTGGAATAAATTTAACCAAGGTAATGAGAGAACTGTACAGAAAAAAACTGTAAGACTTGGATGAAAAAAATTTGAAGGCATAAATAAATGGAAGGATATCCTGTGTTCATGGACTGGAAGAAATAATATTGCCCAAATGTCCAAAGTACCCAAAGCCATCTATAGATTCAGTGCAGGATTCAGTGAAGTCTATTTCAAAATTCCAATGGCATTTTTCATAGAATTAGAAAAAAAATCCTAAAATTTTTATGGAACCAGAAAAATTCAAATATCCAAAGCAATCCTGAGAATGAAGAACAAATCTGGAGATATCTCAATTCTTGATTTCAAATGATAATAAAAAGCTATAGTAATCAAAATAGTATGGTACTGTCATAAAAACAGACAAACAGATCAGTGGACAAAATCAAGAGCCCAGAAATAAACCCCCACTTATATGGTCAACTAATATTTGACACAGAACCAAGAGTATTCAATGAAGAAGGAATAGTCTCTTTAATAAATGGTGCTGGGAAAACTAGATTATCCACATGTGGAAGAATGAAATTAGACCCCTATCTTACACCACTCACAAAAATTACCTTAAAAAGAAGTAAAGACTCAAGCATAAGTCCTAAAACCATAAAACTCTTAGAAGAAAACATGCAGAAAAAAACTCTTTGACATTGGTCTTGACAATACTTTTTGGCTATAGCATCAAAAGTACAAGCAATGAAAGCAAAAATAAACAAGTGGGTCCATGTCAAACAAAACAGCTACTGCACAGCACATGAAAAAAACAAAATGAAAAGGCAACACATGGAATGAGTGAAAGTATTTGCAAATCATATATCTGATTAATGGTTTCATGTCTAAAATATGTAAGAAACCTTTACAAGTTAGCAAAACCAATGAAAAAAAAATACCCACACTGATCCATTTAAAAAATGACAGAGGACCTGAATAGACATTTTTCCAAGAGAAGACATAAAAATGATCTTGAAAGGACCTACAGGTACATGAAAAGATGCCCAACATCACTAATCATCAGGGAAATGCAAATCAAAGCCACAATAGAGACATCACCTCAAACCTATCATAATAGCTATTATCAAAAAGATGAGATAAGTTTTGGTGAAGATGTGGAGAAAGGAAAATCCTTGTGCATAGTTGGGTAGGAATGTGAGTTGGTACAGCCACTATGAAAAATAGCATGGAAGTTCCTCAGAAAATTAAAAATAGTACTACTATATGATCCAACAATCCCATTTCTGGGTGTATATCCAAAGGAAATGAAATCAGGATCTCGAAGAGATAGTTGTACTCCTTTGTTCATTGCAGCATTATTCACAAAAGCCAAGATATGGAAACAACTTAGGTGTCCAATGACAGATGAGTGAGTAAAGAAGATGTGGGGTATATATACAATGGAATATTATTCAGCTATAAGAAAGAAGACATAGCTGCCACTGTGACAATAAGCATAGATCCTGAGAGCATTGTGCTGGGTGAGATAAGTCAGACACATAAAGACAAATACTGTATGATATCACTTATATGTGGCATCTAAAACAACCAGAATTACAGAAACAGTACAGTAGGGGGGTGGGTGGAAATGGGATGATGTTTGCCAAAGGGTACAAACGTACAATTATAAGTTCTGAGGATTTAATGTACAGTGTGGTGACTGTAGTTAGCAATACTGTCTTATATAGATGAAACTTCCGAAGAGGGTAAATCTTAAGTTTTTAACCACAAAAAAGAAATGGTAATTACAGGAGGTGATGGAGATATTAATAACCCTACTGTGGCTATTATTTCACAATATATAAATGTATCAAATCACTTTATCATACACTTTAAACGTAGACAATGTTACATGTCAATTATATCTCAATAAAGCTGGAAAAAATAAAAATAAAATACCCATGAGTCTATACTGATAGCAATAAGTGACTAAGTAAGATGGACCAATATCCCTTGCAAAGAAATTACAAATAATTCATGTAGATACTCTACCCTCAAGTGTAACTTCCCACTCCTTGAAGTGTTGTTCCATGTAGTTATTCTCTTCCTCCCCTTTCCACACTGTACTCTTGGGAAGGAAGTCACTACATGCAGCCAACACTTCAAGGAGTGGGAAGTTACACTTGAGGGTAGAGTATCTACATGAATTATTTGTAATTTCTTTGCAAGGGATATTGGTCCATCTTACTTAGTCACTTATTGCTATCAGTATAGACTCATGGGTATTTTATTTTTATTTTTTCCAGCTTTATTGAGATATAATTGACATGTAACATTGTCTACGTTTAAAGTGTATGATAAAGTGATTTGATACATTTATATATTGTGAAATAATAGCCACAGTAGGGTTATTAATATCTCCATCACCTCCTGTAATTACCATTTCTTTTTTGTGGTTAAAAACTTAAGATTTACCCTCTTCGGAAGTTTCATCTATATAAGACAGTATTGCTAACTACAGTCACCACACTGTACATTAAATCCTCAGAACTTATAATTGTACGTTTGTACCCTTTGGCAAACATCATCCCATTTCCACCCACCCCCCTACTGTACTGTTTCTGTAATTCTGGTTGTTTTAGATGCCACATATAAGTGATATCATACAGTATTTGTCTTTATGTGTCTGACTTATCTCACCCAGCACAATGCTCTCAGGATCTATGCTTATTGTCACAGTGGCAGCTATGTCTTCTTTCTTATAGCTGAATAATATTCCATTGTATATATACCCCACATCTTCTTTACTCACTCATCTGTCATTGGACACCTAAGTTGTTTCCATATCTTGGCTTTTGTGAATAATGCTGCAATGAACAAAGGAGTACAACTATCTCTTCGAGATCCTGATTTCATTTCCTTTGGATATACACCCAGAAATGGGATTGTTGGATCATATAGTAGTACTATTTTTAATTTTCTGAGGAACTTCCATGCTATTTTTCATAGTGGCTGTACCAACTCACATTCCTACCCAACTATGCACAAGGATTTTCCTTTCTCCACATCTTCACCAAAACTTATCTCATCTTTTTGATAATAGCTATTATGATAGGTTTGAGGTGATGTCTCTATTGTGGCTTTGATTTGCATTTCCCTGATGATTAGTGATGTTGGGCATCTTTTCATGTACCTGTAGGTCCTTTCAAGATCATTTTTATGTCTTCTCTTGGAAAAATGTCTATTCAGGTCCTCTGTCATTTTTTAAATGGATCAGTGTGGGTATTTTTTTTTCATTGGTTTTGCTAACTTGTAAAGGTTTCTTACATATTTTAGACATGAAACCATTAATCAGATATATGATTTGCAAATACTTTCACTCATTCCATGTGTTGCCTTTTCATTTTGTTTTTTTCATGTGCTGTGCAGTAGCTGTTTTGTTTGACATGGACCCACTTGTTTATTTTTGCTTTCATTGCTTGTACTTTTGATGCTATAGCCAAAAAGTATTGTCAAGACCAATGTCAAAGAGTTTTTTTCTGCATGTTTTCTTCTAAGAGTTTTATGGTTTTAGGACTTATGCTTGAGTCTTTACTTCTTTTTAAGGTAATTTTTGTGAGTGGTGTAAGATAGGGGTCTAATTTCATTCTTCCACATGTGGATAATCTAGTTTTCCCAGCACCATTTATTAAAGAGACTATTCCTTCTTCATTGAATACTCTTGGTTCTGTGTCAAATATTAGTTGACCATATAAGTGGGGGTTTATTTCTGGGCTCTTGATTTTGTCCACTGATCTGTTTGTCTGTTTTTATGACAGTACCATACTATTTTGATTACTATAGCTTTTTATTATCATTTGAAATCAAGAATTGAGATATCTCCAGATTTGTTCTTCATTCTCAGGATTGCTTTGGATATTTGAATTTTTCTGGTTCCATAAAAATTTTAGGATTTTTTTTCTAATTCTATGAAAAATGCCATTGGAATTTTGAAATAGACTTCACTGAATCCTGCACTGAATCTATAGATGGCTTTGGGTACTTTGGACATTTGGGCAATATTATTTCTTCCAGTCCATGAACACAGGATATCCTTCCATTTATTTATGCCTTCAAATTTTTTTCATCCAAGTCTTACAGTTTTTTTCTGTACAGTTCTCTCATTACCTTGGTTAAATTTATTCCAAAGTATTTTATTTGTTTTGATGCTACTGTGAATGGAATTATTTTCTTAATTTATTTTTCAGATATTTTGTTTTTAGTGTATGGAAATACAATTGACTTCTATATGTTGACATTGTATTCTGCACCTTACTGAATTTGTTAATTAGTTTTAACAGTTCTTTGGTGGAGTCTTTAAGATTTTCTATATAGAAGATCATATAATCTGCAAACAGAGACAATTTTATTTCTTCCTTTCAGATATGGATGCTTTTTATTTCTTTTTCTTGCCTGATTGCTCTAGCTAGAACTTTTAGTACTGTATTGAATAAGTGGTAAGAGAGGGCACCCTTATCTTGCTCCTGATCTTAGAGGAAAAGCTTTCAACCTTTCACCATTGAGTATGATGTTAGCTGTGGGCTTGTCATACATAGTCTTTATTATGTTGAGGTATGTTTCTTCTATATCCTATTTATTCAGAGTTTTTATCATGAAAGAATGCTGTATTTTTTCAAATGCTTTTGCTGTATCTATTGAGAGGATCATATGATTTTTGTCTTTTATTCTATTAATGTAGTGTATCATATTTATGATTTGTGTATATTGAACCATCCTTGCATGCCAGGGATAAATCCCACCTGATCATGGTGCAGGATTCTCTTAATGTGCTATTGAATTCAGTTTGCTCATATTTTGTCAAGAATTTTTACAGCTATATTCACCAGAGATATAGGCCTGTAGTTTTCTTTTCTTGTATTGTCCTTATTTGGCTTTAGTATCAGGTAATGCTGGCCTTGTAAAATGAGCTCAGCAGTGTTCCCTCCTCTTTGATTTTTTAGAAGTTTTGAAAGATTTTAAGGATAGGCATTAATTTCTCTTTAAATGTTTGGAAGACATCACCAGGGACACCGTCTTGTCCTGGGCTTCTCTTTGTTGGGAGGTTTCTGTTTAGTAATACAATCTCCTTACTCATTATTACCAGTCTGTTGAGATTTTCTATTTCCTCATGATTCTAGGAATTTATCCATTTCTTCTAGGTTATACAATTTGTTGGCATATAATTGTTTATAATAGTGTCTTATGATCTTTGTATTTTTGTGGTATCAGTTGTAATGTCCTTTTTTCATTCTTGATTTTAGTTATTTCAATCTTTTGTCAGTTTTCCTTTGTCTCCCCATTTGTAATATCAGTCACCTTCTCCAGTCTTTACCAACTGACTTTGGAAGAGAAATACCTTCCATCATTTCTGCTAGGGGGTCTGAGGCTTCTATGGATACACCTAGTTCACACTTCTTGCTCCCTCTTGTGGCAGAATTCTTAAGCTTGTAAGCCTTCTCTCAGTCTGGCAGTGCACCAGACGGCCTGCCAACATACTCCCTTTTGCTTTCCCAAATTTGTGGTCTCTTCCCGGCCCACAGATTGAAGACCGCTTTCTACAAAAGCTCAGTAGCCAACTGCCAAAACTCACTCCCATCACTGTCAGGGGTGCACACAGAGAGCTGGCCACAGTAGCAATGTGTGTGGATGAGGTATGCAGTGGTGGGGGTGCTTGGGCTGGTTGGGGGCAGAAGAGAGGTGTCCCAAGGGCTTGTGGGTGGGTTTCTTGATGGAATCTGTGACACAGTTGGTAGGATCCACATCCCTTTCATGCCCTCTAACAGTCCTATCATCTGCTGCTCTCCCATCTTCATCCTACCCCCCATCATGCAGTTCGTGAATCAGTACCCTGGAAAGTGAGAGCAAAATGGGCCTCCTGGGCAACATCCGACACAGCCAGGGAAGGTGGTGGTCCCTGACATAGTCTCACTTCTACAGAGGAAGAAATCACAGGCTGAGAAGGTCTTGCTTGGCACTGAGCTGTGCTGCCTTGGGGCAGGGTGATGCAGGTAAAGACAAACTGTTCCTCTTACCCTTTACAAAGTGTCTACACTCACATTTTTTGTGGTAGTGGGGTTCTAGAAGCTCTGGGCTGAAAACCCGGACTTCCACAAGGCTCTCTCATCCGTGGGTGACTGTCAAAGGCAGTGTTTTCCAGAGGTTCCAGGACACAGCCAAGAGAAGCTGGATGAACACAGGCTGATGTAGGGTCCACAGCTGGAACTGAGGTCTGACTGGCTATGACGCGGCACACGGGAGGGCAAGACTCCTTCCCAGGTTACCTGGGTTGTGGTGCTATTTCCTACAGCTACCTCAAAGGCGCTTTTGTCTGTGGATGAATTCTAAATTGCTATTATTGAGAGAAGGTTACCAGCCAGGGCTATCTTATTCAGCCATATTGGTTACACCACTGCTTCATGGATATTTTCCACTTTGGGTTATAATCCAATACTACTTTATTTATTTTGTTGCTCAAATTGTCCCAGCTTTGGCCCCTGGGAGTTCTTTCAATTGGCTCTTGCGTCACTTTGCTATACCCCTCCCCTTCATTGTAGTCAAGTATAATTTTCCAAAACTATAATTAAACCATAACTTTTGGGGTTAGTTAACTTCTTTCATGAATGAAATCACTTGCATTTTTATAGCTAAGCAGCATAATGGCGCCTTTAAAATGTCCGTGTCCTAATCCTTGGACCCTGTGAATATGTTACCTTTTAGGGCAAAAGGGAGAGCTTTGCAGGTATGATTAATTTAAGGCTCTTGCAATGGTCAGATTATCCAGGATTGTCCAGGTGGGCTATAATGTAATCATGGGGATCCTTATAAGAGAAAGAGGAAGGCAAGAGATCAGAGTTAGAGAGACTGGAAGACATTACACTGCTGGCTTTGAAGATGGAGAAAGGTGCTGAGAGCCAACAAAGGTAGGCAGCTTCTAGAAGCTGAAAAACAGAAGGGAATGGATTCTTCCCTAGAACCTCTAAAAAACAAACAAACAAACAAACAAAAAACCCATGTAGCCTGGCCAAATCTTGATTTTGGCCCAGTGAAACCCATTTAGGACTTCTGACCCCCAGAATTGTAAGACAGTAAATTTGTGTCGTGTTATGGCACTCAATTTGTG
Source organism: Herpailurus yagouaroundi (assembly GCF_014898765.1). NCBI lineage: Eukaryota > Metazoa > Chordata > Mammalia > Carnivora > Felidae > Herpailurus > Herpailurus yagouaroundi. Next base: position 21,600 of record NW_024412435.1, on the reverse strand, counting down.
GTAATTTGTTAGCAGCAATAGGAAATTGACAGAATCTCTCCTAAAGGGAACATATTTGGCTCTCATCAGTTTCCTACAAGGTGGCATTTAATTTTACAGAATCTGGGCTCTCATTGTGAGTCAAAATTCCTTCCCCTAGAGAGCTGGGTTGACCCCTGGGTGGGCTTGACTGGACAGTGCTTTCAGATCATGTTGAAAATACAAATAGTAACCTTTCTGCTTTATGTTCAAGTTTTGAATAACCTTTCCTAACATCTCTTTGCTCTGCTCTTAGGAACCCACATACTTCCATTCCTCCTGTCCTTCAAAAATCTCTTTAGAAACCAAGTCTGGACATCAGACAGCATCATTCCTGAAGCTGGAATCTGTAGGTGCATATTTCAGGTTTTCTGAAGTAGCATACAGTACATATAAACACACTCTCTTCATTCTACTCTCCCTCCATGATGACTGGCCCAGCTAGACTGGGGTTGATTTGTTCACAACCTTGTGGAAAAAAGAGTACAAAGTCACACACATAAATTTCTAAAATGAACCTCATAAAGGCAAAGGAAGAGTTGAACAGAGGAAATAAAAATTTTAAATCAAAGTAGCATGAGCAAAGTAGAGATTTGACCTGAATCCTTCCAAAGCGGGGGAAAACTGCCCAAATATCAAATCTCATCATATGATAATGTCATTTCAAAGGCCTCACTGCGTGAGGAGCCCAAAGCTATCAAAGGCCCCGTGTAATGGGGTAATGTGCTCCTATACATCTACAGTGACACTGCGGTCTTCCAGAATCATGCTGCGAAAAGAGCCTGTCCTCCAGACTCCAACTGTTTGCTTTCACATCCGTCCTGCGGGCCCCACACAGTGATGGGCACCACTTTATGGGCTCCTGCCACGATGGGGTCTCCTTTCATCCCAGGGTAGACCCTCAGGTGCTACTATCCTGCATCTGGCTCCGCCCCAGCTGCCTATTGTTAAGAAACCCCAGATGACCTAGAACAATGGTTTTCCAACTTAAGCATTCATCAGCATCACCTCTAAAACACAGATTTCTGGGCTCCACTCAGAGTTTCTGATCCTGTGGGTCAGGGTAGGGCCCAAGAATGCGCATTTCTAGCAAGGTCCCAGCAGATGCAGCTGCTGCTGTTCTCCAAGTACTTTGGGGAAGTGCTACCAGAGTCTGTGAGAAGGGACTTCCAGGGCGATGGCAATGTTCCATATCTTTATTGGCACATGTTTACTCTGGTGCATACATTTGTCAAACTCATTAAACTGTCCACTTAAAATGAGTGTATTTTACTGTGTGTAAATGATGCTTTAATAAAATTGATTTAAAACTTCGAAAAATTAATGGAATCATGTGCTCCTATAAATCTGCAGTGATATATCTGGTCAATCGTAATTCATTAATTATTTATTGAGTCCCTTCTTGGTGACATGCACTCCGGTAAATTCTGGGAATATATGGGGATATAAGATGATCCTGAAATTTCTCCTAGATGCCAAGAAGTTCACTGCCAATTACAATATTATATACTAAATGGTAGACTAGGAGAAAATCAAAGCCTCACAGGAGATTCCACTAGAAATTAACACTCTCTCCCGATCACCATTCTTCTTGAAAAAACCTACCTAGTCCACGGTCATGGCAGAGAAGGGGACATGAGGCACCATCCACCTTCCATACCCTGGGCCACAGCTGACTGGAGCAACTGCGACCCCTGACCCAAGCTGAATCGGTCCAGGTGTTTGGGATGGGGAGTTGGACACTGAGCCAGGTGGCTGTGGGAGCCACAGAGTTTAGGACTGAGGGAGCCACGTGTAAGCAAAGGAGGATAACTAAGGAGACCAGCAGGGAAACAAGAGACCAAGGTCCTGCAGACCTAGGCAGATGGCCCACATGGTTCTGGTTCCTCGGAGGCCCAGCTGTGTGCACCCTTTCCACAGAGCCCTGGGAGTCTCCTGGAGCAGTGATTCTCAATTGCAAATGTGCAGAAGAATCATCTGGCCAGTCCTTCAGGCTCCTGGTAAAGCAGGTAGGCATGGTGTAGGGATGGGGGCTTGCAGAAAACACCCAGGTGATCCTGATGTGAGTAGTCTGTAGATTACAGACTATTTTGAGAGAGAGCATGAGTGAGAGGGGGAGGGCAGAGAGACAACTGCAAGCAGGCTCCACACTCAGCTCAAACCTTGACGCAGGCCTTGAACTCACGAACTGAACCGTGAGATCATGACCTGAGCCGAAATCAAGAGTTGGACGCGCAATCGACTGAACCCCTAACTTAAACCTCTTTCTTAGGGGTCTGGTTCTTAGCATCAAAAAGCTCTAATTAAGGCAGTGCACATTGCCATATTTGGGAAATTAAGAAAAGCCTGACACAAAGTAAGATGTGCGCCTCCGGTGATGACAGTGAATCAGGGAAGTGAAGTGCGTAGGTGTGCAAGGCTGCCGAGGGGGTTGGGAGGAGGGAGGGGGAGGAGTTGTGCGAGAGACCTAAGTGCAATCTCGAGGGCTTTGGGCAGCCATTTTCTATTTTCTCTCAGACCCTTTTTCTCTCTAACTTCTCTGACCTTTCTAGAGTCAAAACCCAGCATTTTAAAAGAGCATGTAATGTAAAAGCCTACAAGGAAAGAGTTTTGGGCTTTCAGCCCTAGGACTGGGCATGGGATGCCTGCCAGGAGCCACTCTGTGTGAGACCTGAGAAAGCCTGGAAGTGTGAGGGTGCAGACATCCAGGAGGCAGCCTGGCCTCGAAGGGGGACAAGAGCCCATGGACAAAAAGACTCCCCTTTTCCTCCCCACAGGTAGAAAATTCTAAGGTGCATTTTATATGGCATCTCAAGGCATCCCCAGTGGGACAGAGATCCGGTTGCCCACAGGTGATGGTCTGCACCCTTCTTCCCTAGTCACACAATCCCCGCTCAGGCTCATGGAGACCTCTTCCCAAAATAAACCATGGACACCCTTGTCTTCTCTGCTGTAGGGGAAGCCCAAGCTATGACAGGCAAACAGCCATAACGAGGAAAGAGAAGAATTAAAGTCAGAAAAAAAATATTAGAAGGGCTTGTCACCCCCTCCTGGTCTTCTTACCTGGAATGTAAACGGGGCTCGTTTGGGCCCCCAGAACTCTCACTTTTTCCACTTGGTTCTAAATATTCCCTAGAGGAGACTCCTAGTTCTCTCCGGAGTCAGCACATACTTTACCCTGGAGATCAGCACTTCCAATCCTGCTTGTGTTCAAGGTCAGATGAAAGTTCCCTGAGTATAGCTTGACAGAGATGACTTAGATGAAGTCGTAGGTGATTGTGTGGGAAGCCAGCTCCTTTGGACAATGACCCAAGGCTTTGAGAGCAGCAAGTGGCACCCGGCGCGGGGTGGGGGGGTGGGGGCACTCCACCCTCCCTCACAATGGATGCTCACCCACTCTTGGGGTCAGGCCAGGCCCTAAGGCTGAAGAAGGCACTTTGATTTCTGCCTGAGACCCTCAGTGGCTTCATAACACAACGAACTTCTTGGCAGATAAACTTCCCAGTAGCCTCTTCCAGTCTTTGTGTTGGTTTCTTTGCCCCCCCCCCCAAGCCCTGCCCTCACCCCCTCCCTTCGCATCTCTTTTAATTGGTTTGCCTGAAGAATGTTCTTCCTACTTCAAGCCCCCATCACCACTTGCCTGAAGCCTGGTTACACCTTCCTAGCTAACATGCTGCTTTTACTGCTAGTCTCCACCTAGTAAATATCTCATGCAACTTTTTAAAAAATTGTGAGTCAGATCATGTCACCTCTCTGCTTATAATAATACACTGGCTTTCCATTGTCCTTAGAATAAAATACAAACCAGGGGCACCTAGGTAGCTTAGTTAAGCGTCCAACTCTCGGTTTCAACTCAAGTCATGATCTCACGGTTTATGAGTTCAAGCCCCACATAGGGCTCTGTGCTGACAGTGCAGAGCCTGCTTGGGATTCTCTCTCTCTCTCTCTCTCTCTCCCTCTCTCTCTCTCTCTCTCCCACCCCCCGCCTCTCTGCCCCTCCCCAGGCGTTCTCTTTGTCCCTCTCTCAAAAATAAATAAACTTTAAAAACATTTTTTAAGGAATAAAATACAAAAAACGTTTAAAAAATGAATAAAATACAGACCTTCTACAAGACCCTCCATAATATAATCTTGCTTCATCATGCCCTCCCTGGCTCTCTAGTTCCAGCCACACCCACCCATTTTCCATTCCTAAAACCCTCCTGGCATGCTCCTACTTCCTGGCAAGTGCATTAGCCATGCCCTCTGCCTGGCAATGCTCTCCCCCCAGAGGCTCACATGGCTGGCTCCTTCTTGGCCTTCTGGCTCAGCTGAAAGACAGACTCCAAAAACAGTATTTCTTCCAGAGCTAATCCAAAGTAACACTCCCTCTCCAAATAACACTGTCTCAATCACCTACGTTATGATCCCCAGGGTCACTCACACAGTTGCTGTAGACACTTAACAAATGTTTCCTGAATGACTAAATGGATGAATGAACCCAACTGCCGGTTGTGAAATTTGTACATGTTTGGGGCACATTAGTTACTTCACTTATTATTCTGAGCTACTCTCTCACTTAGATTCTTCAGATGCAAGAGGAGTTTGTAAATAAGAGACTAGGGGTGGTCTTTCCACTCAAGTACACATTTCCTGGCTATAGCTCCACTGATACCTGCTGCTGTTGGAGAGAGACACACTTGAGCTGGAAGCAGAAATAAATCCCTTCCCCATCCTCCTGCATCCCCATCACCAGCCATTACCTCCCACTGACACAGCCTAATCAGAAGCCAGCTAAAAGTGAGGGTGACAGATGTACCTTGTAGACTTGTATCCCGCATCCCAGTTCAGAGGAGAGGAAGATGGGCCTGGAGATGAGAATCAAAAGATGAATAACCAGGGGCGCCTGGATGGCTCAGTCGGTTAGGATCCGACTTGGGCTCAGGTCATGATCTCACAGTGCGTGAGTTCCAGCCCTGCATCGGGCTCTGTGCTGACAGCTCGGAGCCTGGAGCCCGTTTCAGATTCTGTGCCTCCCTCTCTCTCTGACCCTCCCCCGTTCATGCTCTGTCTCTCTCTGTCTCAAAAATAAATAAACATTAAAAAAAATTTTTTTTTAATTAAAAAGATGAATAACCAGCAGAGTGTCGAGCTTTTTATTTTTATTTATTTTTTTTAATTTTTTTTCAACGTTTATTTATTTTTGGGGGGACAGAGAGAGACAGAGCATGAACGGGGGAGGGGCAGAGAGAGAAGGAGACACAGAATCGGAAACAGGCTCCAGGCTCTGAGCCATCGGCCCAGAGCCTGACGCGGGGCTCGAACTCACGGACCGCGAGATCGTGACCTGGCTGAAGTCGGACGCTTAACCGACTGCGCCACCCAGGCGCCCCATGTGTGTCGAGCTTTTTAATTCAACAGAGATTACCAAGGGGCTGCAAACCTCAGGTTACCTCACGGGTTAGTTTTTCCAAGATCCCTCCTCTGTGGGAACAATCATCAGGAATCCATCCACATATTCATTTTCAGAAAAGCAGAAAACAAGAAGCATTACTGTATTTGGGGAAAAAAAGAAAACACCTTCCACCGCAAGCAAAGTCCATAAAATAACAAACGAAAAAAAGTCAGAATAATTAAGCACCAAAATGTTCAGTCATGAGTAAGTTCAGTGGGCAGAATGGTGGTATCAGATTACTCTGTTGAGAAGGCAGACTGGGCATTTGCAAAAAGGATGAAGAAATGAATCCAGCCCCACAAGAAGATGAGAGAAGTAGCTTCGTAGCCCTGTAGCATGGCGCTTCCAACCTTCAAGGCTACTGAAATGCTTCAGGTAAAACAAGGCCAAAGCCAATTAATACACATAAAGCTGAAATGGTGGGGAGGGGTGAGAGGGGGAGGAGCTTTGGGCGGCACTCAAGTATTCGTGTGGGGTAGCCATTTCCAGAAGAAAGCACATCCCTATACCTTCTCCTTGGCTATCCTGAGCCCATGGCTGTTGCTGAAGTCACAAAGTGGTGTTGAAGCTCCCTCCAGCCATCATACCTGTGTTCTGGGCAGCGGCAGAAGGATGACAGAAAGGCAAAAAGAGCATGCGTCCCGTCTGAGTCAGCTCCCAACTGGGACCCTCCCAGAAGCGCCACAAAACACACGTACACTTCACCAGCCAGCACTTGCTCCCACCGCCATATTGAATAGGGCGGGAGAAAGGGAAAGGTAGTCTCTCAGCAAAGCATACTACCGCCTCAAAGAAAACTGGGGGTCTGTTACTAAGAATGGAGGAGGCGGAAATCAGGTAAACCACTGGCAGCGGTCACAGACAGGAAAGATGCGGCTTCCCAGTTAGCCCGGGGAAGAGTGCTGGAAAGAAAGATACTCAGTCTCCCCTGGCAGGCACACCTTGCCTGTACTTGCTTTGCTACTCTCCACACCTACCCGGGGTGTGCGTCCTGAGGGATCAAAAGGCACCACCCCAGGGGGGGGTCTGTCCACATCATCATCAGACGTACCCTCTGCTCCACTAATTACTTGAGGTAAGCGAGTGCCTGCTACCCACAGTGGTCTGAGGGAACATACAGTTTTTGCTGACCTGCTAATTTACCACAGATCACCCAAACTCTCTAGAAATTTGGACAATGAATTCCAGACCTCAGAGCCAGCAGGTATAAGGTTACTAATACCGCCTTACTGCCTGAGTGGTCAGCAACAATTCAGCATTGTGAATAATTAATAATGATACAATAACATCAATAACCATCTTCCATTGATTGCTGACCATGTGCCAAGCATTGTGCCGGGCATTTTCCCCCCAGAGACTTGCTTTGGAGTATTAAATATGACAATGCATCCCACAGCCTCAGAAAATGTTTAGATTAATCTCTTATTTGACATCATCCAGTTAGTAAGTGGCAGGGTAAACCCAGGTCTTCCTGGCACCAACTCCCATGATTTTTTCTAGTAACTGCCATTGATTTAGGCTAAGTCATGTGTCAAGCCTTTGTATCAGTTAAAATATAGGTTCTTGGTTTTTAACAAAGACCAGGTAAGAGTTGTTGAGTTAAGTTCTGGTTCAAATTCAAGTTCAAGTAGAGGGTGGTCGGGCAGGGGCAGGGGCTGGTAGTGTAGTTGTGCTCCATACAGAGAGGGAGGGACCTGGACCTCTTTAACCTTCATGCTCTGCCATCTCCTGGTGTTGGAAGTCATAGAGAGGATGTGACTGCTGGGTGACACTTAAGCTGGACCCAGACCATCAGTGGCTCCATAAGTATCCTGCTCCCACCCCCCACGGCCACTGTCCTTGGAATATACGTTCTGCCTAGCATTCCCTCAGTAGGAGCCATTCCAAGGACTCAGCCTTCAGAGGGTGCAGTCGTCTGCCTCCTTCTTCCATTTCTTCTTGACCTCCATTTAAGGGGGCCAGTTTCAGATTTCACCTGGGGAACTCCCGAGGTTGCAAGCCAACGACTGGATTATTGCCCTCATCCCCATGTTTGAAGATGGCTCATTACCTCTTCCTTGTTCCAGAGCTTAAGGCAAGGAGAGAAGAACAAATAGAAGGCGTTTCCTTCTAATGCGAACAACTGGAACCTGCACCCACCACTTCCTCTCCCATTCATGGAGGTGGATTAGGTGGAACTTGGTCACATGGCCATACCAGACACAAGGGAGGATGGGAAATGTAGTCCCTACCATGGCAGCCAGAAGCCCAGAGAAAACCCAAAGGGTGGGGGTTGTTACTAATAGGAGGAAGGGAACAAAAACTAGACTCTGCCATATTCCTGGATTGCATCACATGAAGAAAGGAACAATCTGATCTTCTGGTTCAGAGGGAGAGATGGGCACTGCCCCCACCAAGACCACACAAAATGGGGAACCCCCCAATGGACCGAGGGAAGGTTGGAAGTGGGACAACCCAAAACTCTAACAGCTGTAGTGCTCAGTAATTACATTTGGAAAGAAAAGCAAACCTTAAGAGGTGGCAGGAAAACAAGCTGTTATCATCATAAGAGAAACATAAGTCCTGGCTCATCATGTCACCCAAGCTACATTTATCCTTTCCTGGTTTTGGTTCACAATCCTTTTTCAAACCCTCCTTCCTCAGAGAACACAGGGCTCGTAAATTTTGGGTTTCTGAATGGAGGAAGTGGTGGCTGGTTCTGTGTGGAAGCACCCACTGCAGCTTTTCCCTCTGGACCCAGACCCAGGGGTAGTAGATATCTCAAAGGACCTCAGATGCCTGGAGCCACCAAAGAAACAGCCCAATGTGGAGGGCTAGGCAGGCCTGGCATTTATCCCAAATTCATGATCAACACCTGAAAGATGACCTCCCTTAGGCCTTCCTCTAGGTGCCTGGGAACAATTCTAGGTCAAGTAAGGATTCACAAGACCCAGACTAAGCCCTCAAAAGTCCTCTCACTGTTAATTATGTACACAATCATACTATACCCTCCATAAATGGTGGCCCTAGGCCTGCCTCTACACATATTGACTGGTTCTAACATGCACGTAGCAGCTGCTGTCAGCACTCTTTCCCTTCTCCTTACTGCTTCCGGACTTACTTCTCCTTACTGCTACAGTGCCCTGCTCCCAACCACCACACCTGCATTTATTTCTCTGCCAGGGCTTCCTCGGGCTGATGGTCCTACTTTGCCAAGCACAGGATACAAGGGAAGCCTGTAGGAATTATCACTCTTCCTCCCAGAAGCAGCCCTCAAATGGTGAGGTTATACATCTCAAATGGGTGTATAAACACCCCAGCTCCCTCACCCGTTGGATGAGACCACTGCACTGGGCTGCACTATGCTGCATGTAGGGACTGTGCTGGTTTCCAAGTTTCCACAGTGGGATGAAGCTCTCCTAGCCCACGGTGGCAGTTGGATTGATAACACACTTTCCGTGGGCCTTCTGTTCCTCGTCTCATTTCCTGACTTCGCTGCTGCTGTTTCTTGCACTTTCCAAATACACTGCTTGCAGTCTACCTCAGGATATGCTTCTGGGCAGACGCAAGGAAGGCCAGCACTGTGAGAGGTAAGTTACAACAGGCTGGCACAGGCTTTGGAGTCAGCCAGACCCAGGTTTGGATTCTGGCTTCATCACTTACTAGCTGAGTGATGCTGGGAAAACTATTGGACATGCGAGTGCCTCCATTTCCTCATCTGTAACATGGGGCTAATTATACCAACCTTGCAGGACTGTAAAACTTTGAATAAAGCAGTTCCTCTAACATCCCTAGCATTGGTGATAGTACGTTACTGGCGCCTAAGAGTCAGCTTCTGTTCTTTCTCAGGTCCGTGTTATGAATGAGGACAATGAGGCTCAGGAAAGGTTTCCTAACTTGTATGAGATTATAAATGGAGTTAAATGATGGATCTTGGGTTCAAACACAATATATTTTTGGTTACAAATCTACTTATAACTTTCCCATTGAGTCTTATATATTTACGCCAGGGTCTAAATTTCCTCATTTGATGCCAAAAATCTTGCTAAATTTCAAATGCCCAGGTCTTCCTTCCATGCTGTGCTACGCAGACAACACATCTGGTTTCTGATTCTCAGAGATTCCCACATTCTAGTGCCATTCACACCCTTTGCTATTTATGTCCTCTGTCTGGGGGCATGGCTCTCCCTCCCTCATCCAGCTGTGACACTCTTCTACTTTGGGCATAAAGCTTTTTACAAGTTCACTTCTGATTAAAACAGTGTGACTAAAAATAGATAAACACCCAGTGGAAGAAAGATGATGGGTAACTTAAGGCAGAGCAGATGTCCAGGAAGTGTTTTACCCTCAAACACAAGTGAGGCACCTTCTCCATTTTCCCAATTTACCTTTGAGGAGAGCGCTCAGAGCGTCAAATGCGGGGGCCACGCTGCTGAGCCCCTGCTTGAATGACAGAGTGGAGGCCCTGAAAGGGAAGAGGTACTGAATATTTCCAAATTCCCTCCTTTAACTAACAGTGTTGTGTTACCCCACAGCCAGCTAAGTGCACACAGTGGCAAAGCAGAGGCACAGACAAAAAGGAAAGCTGAAGTCATGCTGTTAAACTTGCCCCGATTTTTAGAATTAGAAATCTAGAAAGGAGTTATTTTCTTTCAGCATGCATTTAAATTTGGGGTCATTTAAAAAATATGATTTCATTGGGGCACCTGGGTGGCTCAGTCAGTTAAGCATCAGACTTTGGCTCAGGTCATGATCTCACTGTTCGTGAATTCAAGTCCCACTTCGGGCGCTGTGCTGACAGTGTGCAGCCTCCTCAGGATTCTCTCTCTGTCTCACTCTCTCTCTGTGTGTTCCTCCCCACTCTCTCTCTCTCTCAAAATAAAGAAACTTAAAATCTATACATATATATTTTATTTAAATGTATATATATATATATA
>NW_024412435.1:7793-11222 GCF_014898765.1 Herpailurus yagouaroundi | reverse complement strand
ATATACATACATAGGACATAAAGTTTCAGGGGTTGGAGTTTGAAAGGTCCTAGGTGTGACCTGTATCTACAGTAGGTGACCAGCTTAGTCTGGTTTGCCTGGGATTTTCCCAGATTTAGTACATCCCAGGAGAGTTCTCAGCCCTGAGTCAACCAGGTTGGTTGGTCACCTATTAGAAAACAAGCTTGATTCTCAAATCTCCTTTTTTTTTTTTTTTTTTTGCATCTCCTCAGGCAGTTTAAATCAATCCACCAATCACATTGCAGGGGTTCTGACTGCTTCTTGCAGAATACCCCATTAAATCGTCCCCACTTTAAGAATCCATAAGGATCTTCTATTGAAGAAATCAGAAATTCAGACACCTATGGGGCAAGACTTCAGTGAACGAAAAAGGTCATTTGCACAAAAGCTTTCCATCTATTCTTTACTTACACAAGGAATATACTCCCACTCTTCTGGACGCTTACAGCCCATTCAGTCCTTAACCTTCCCTCTTTTGATAGTCATGGGATGGACAACTATTTCTCTACGGAAGAAAACTGCCCAAGCATGATGAAAAACAAGGGCAATTCTCATTTGGCCTCAGTGGTAAGGCCACGGTTTTCTTACTCTGACTTCCTCCTGAAGCTGGCCTTGCACAAGGATTCAACTGCAACTAAGGTATTTCTCTGAGAGGTCATCCCAGGGACCACCAGTGGGAGAGCAGGGAAATGAGAAAAGCAATGAAACGCCGTAAAAAGGGGAGTGTCCTATTAAGGCAACGATTGCTATGGGTGACTGGAGATGAACCCTACGGCAAAACTCTCGACATAGGTGTAGAATAACCCCTCAGTTGTCTCACCAGACGCGCAAGGGAGCTCAGGTGTCTGTGCACTGAACCCATCATCATTGGAAAGGTGGGCATCAAATCCCCGGCACTCACCCCCAGTCAGAGAGAGTCCTCAGCAAGATGAACGCAGGTGCTGGCAGCTGGAGGTCAGGCTGGCCTGCACTGCAATGGAAGGGCAAGTCTGTGGGCTGGGCACCAGTGACACCTGCTGCAGTCATCAACGACGGAACCCATGGGCCGCCATCACTCAGCACTAGCCAACTGTTGCCAGGACAGAATGCAGCCAGTATTGTTAGAGCTTCTGAATTTTTAAAAGAAACCTGGAATCCAAAGGTTTTTTTGCAGAACCTGCTGATTCGTAACTGCCGATGATTAATTCAAATATTTTTTTAAATGCTCTAGGGGCTAACTAAGCTCTCTATAGGCAGAATTCAACCTGCGAGCAAACAATTCACAGGCACTAACCCAGGTGAACCCCCTTATTCTACAGATGGGGAAAGCAGCGCCCTAGACGGAACTGATGTAAAGACCAGACCGCTACACCCAGTTCCCCGTAACTGCCAGCCAAGGAGCCCAGGTTTTCTCCTGACCCACTGTGCTGCCTTCACTAGCAAACTTCCCTCCTCCCTCCACACGTCCATCCTCAACTGGCCGCAGCCTGATCGCTGCCCTCCACTGCACTCAGAGCATACGAAGTCTTGTTCTTTCCCTCAACTCATTACAATACTTAGTATCACTAGAAAGAAATCAGATTCCTTGTGATTCTTAACTTCACAGAAAGTTACACAGTGCTTATTTCTAATTTATTATTAGAAATTAAATAAGAAATTATTATTTCTTATTTCTACTTTATATATAATTCTCTTGATTCTCAAAGCAACCCTATGATGTAAGGACCATTATTTTCCTAATCTTAAAAGAAAACCATGGCACAGAGAGATTAGGATGTTGGCCTGCATTCGAATAGTTAGTGGCAGAGTGAGGAGACAAATTCCAGGCAGTTAGCTCCAGAGTCCATGGGCCTAACCACCACTCATTCTACACTCACTGTCTCTGAACTACCTACCTAGTTAGGCGTTTAAAATATCCTGATTGGGAGGCGCCTGGGTGTCTCAGTCATTAAGTGTCTGACTCTTGATCTCAGCTCAGGTCACGATCTCACGGTTCGTGAGTTTCAGCCCTGCATCGGGCTCTGCGCTGTTGGGATTCTCTGTCTCCCTCTCTGTCTGCCCCTCCACAATTGTTTATGCTCTCTCTTTCAAAATAAATGAAAAATCTTTTTAAAAATATTTACATAAAATAATAAAAATAAAAATTAAAAATAAATAAAATATCCTGACTGGTGGTCCTTTCCCCCATTATAATAGGAGTTAGCAAACTACTAGACCCATCATCCAACTCCTGCCTATTGCTTGTTTTCCTAAATAAAGTTTTACTGGAATTTAGCTTCCCCCATTATTTTATGTATTGTCTGTGACAATTCTTGCCCTAGAAAGACAGAGTTAAGTAAGTGAACACAGACCATATGGCCTGCAAAGCCTAATACATTTAGTCCCTGGCCCTTCACAGAAAGTTTGCTGACCCCTGCATTCTGGACTCACCAAGCATTCCTGATGGCAGGTTTCTTGATTATGTTGCCTAATCATAATGCAGAAAATCCTCTAATCCCCCCAAAGCCTTAGCATACACAGTGGTGAATTCACAGGTTAGAGTTCCAGAAACTGCAACTGTGCAGAATATATCTGGGAATCTAGGAATCAGCAAAAGTACCCTCAGAACCCCATTTAAGGAAAAAGATACCCGTAAAAAAGGTAGACACCTAATCTTGCATACTTAACTCAGCGGAAGTCTTTAAAGCAAGGGGACAGACACAAATACCCAAACTGAGGCAGAGAGGAGAAAGAGAGCAAGAGGCAACTCTCATAAGAGCTATCAACAAGCATGCCTCATGGAGAGACAGGGGTTCAAATCCCAGCCCTACTGCTTACTACTACTTTCTTAAACTTCAATTTTCTCACCTGTAAAGCAGGAAGAATAATCTCATTTCTTGGGGGTTAGGCAGATTAGCCAAGACTATAATGTACATGAAGTTCCTAGCACCCCACGTGGGGTTTGCTGACTACTCGGAGAAACCGTGTGATTAGGGCTACCAGTTACTGTTAGAGAATAAAAATCGGTGATTATTTATACAGAGGCACTCAGCTCCACAATTCAGCTGTCAAAGAGTAACAGGATGATGGCAAGGAACAAAACGCGGTGTTTGCCATGAGGAGCCCAAATCCGGGAACCATCTACCCACATTTATATACTCCGTGTAAAAAAAGTAAAAAAGCATGTGCCATGTTTTCATCAAAAATAGTTCGAGCAAAAAAATAATGTGGGTAGGCAGAGGTAAGCTGTAATCACCTGGAAAAATCACTTTAGTGAAACAGATTATTTATTCCTTGACAACCCCAGATAAATGAAACTGTATAAGAAGTGAGAAGAAGAAAGTTTGCCTTGTATACTCTGAAAGAGGACACAGTTGCACAGCCCCCCTTATCATTATAGTGAAAGTATTTACCGAATAGTATGAACACTTGTCGACAATCTATCAACTT
>NW_024412435.1:6079-7783 GCF_014898765.1 Herpailurus yagouaroundi | reverse complement strand
TTTTTTCACTTCAAAATGCATTGAATTAATTTAGCACAGTTGGAGCAAATTACCATGCTATGTCCTCAATTTACATCTTATGGCCCCACTGGGCTGAGGCTCTACGTTGTTCCCAGTCTAGGGGCACATGGTATTCATTACTTGATCAGGATCTTGCATTTCAACTTGTCCATTTAAATGGATGCAATTAGTTCATTTGTGATGGCCTCAAATACCCTTATCTTTCCCAGCTTCTCAAAACAGCTACGCTACCCTAATATTTTGATCTTTGCCTCAATACTGAAAGGTTACTTGATGACAAGTTATGCCAAATATTACTTTTACTGCACAGCAAATAATTTTACTGAATTGTTCCACCAACACACTGCTGATAAGGAAGCCCTTTGTAAATGCACTTATTTTAAACACATTTATCTGGGACTTAAACACAATTTAAAAAATGATAATAATACAACAGGGGCAGATAAGGCACACGGGGCACACGTTTGATGGCTCGTAGTGTAAAGGGTTAGGATGGAAGCAACTTCAAGTGTCACCAGCCACTTGACAAACTCAGACAGCTAATTAACACAGATCAGGTCAGTTGGCGGCTGAGATGAGATTAGAACTGGCCTTCCTATTTCTCAACCCCTTTTTCTCCCCAGCTCCTCCTTCATCTGGCATAATTGTACCATTTATTAAACCTGGATGAACCAGGACCAAGGTGGCTCTGTGAGCTTTGCGCCTCCCTTTCGGGTTGCATATGGTCCTCCTGCTCTTTTACAATGACCGTATTGATGGGATGGGCTCGGTCAGGTCCAACAAGGGAAGCCTGGAAACAATCCTCAGGCTGCGTCCATTGTCGGGTCCCCTACAGACGCTGTTGGCTGTTATAAGCACCAGCTGGAAGATGGATGCTGGTATTCCAGAAAGACCTTTTGAATCAGGCGGGGCTGTGACTGGCCCCACGCTGTGGCGGAGGCATAATTATTTCCAATAACTGTCTATCTAGGCTAGTTGGTGATTTCCAAAGGAAAGTGCCTCCTTGTTGTAACAAAACAGCCAGTGTTTATTTGGGTGGAGGGATGCATTTTTGAACTTATTTCTAATTTATGGTCACAATGCCAAAAACTCTGGTCTGTTAATAACTTATCGAGCAAGGCAGCAAGAAAAATAAACTTGTATAAATAACAATGAAGGATACACCACTTGACAATGTTGGATGTTTGCTGAGGATCTGTCTCAGGGGGCAATACTCTCATTTGAAGCATTTGGGCCATACGAAGCTCCTGGGAGGTATGCTCTCAGGAGAGAAAGCTAGACCTCTCAGGCTGAAACTGTCAGGGATCACAAAGAGCAGAGTCTCTCGCAGGATTGTGTCAAACAGCCCAGACTCTGTTCCAAGTTCAAATTCCGGGTCTGTCACTTACCAGCTGGGTGCATTTTGAACAAGTCACACAGCCCCTCCAGGCCTTGGTTTCTTCCTGTAAAGTGCGGGGTACTGAGGGTCACTGTGGAGATGGGTGCCACACACTGTACAAAAAGCATGTGGCAAATGCCTGGCACTTCTGGAGACTCAAGAAAAGGGGGACTATTATTTCTAGGCAGGGGCCTATTCTTTGAAGAAACTGGTTATTCTCTCTTTTTTGTTTTTAATGTTTATTTATTTTGGAGAGACACAATGAGAGAGAGATCGTGAGCAGGGGAGGTGCAGAGAGAGAGAGA
>NW_024412435.1:4544-6069 GCF_014898765.1 Herpailurus yagouaroundi | reverse complement strand
TGGGGCTTGAACCCACCAACCACAAGATCATGACCTGAAGAGAAGTCAGCCACTTAACCGACAGCCACTCAGACGTCCCCAGGCAGGTTATTCTAACTGAACGTTCCAGACTAATTCTGTGTTGATCCCATTATTGTGGAAATCTCCACTTTGCATATAGAGGCATCTTCTAGAGTCTTCCTTATTATTCGCACCCTTCCTCCTGCTTGGCAAGCCTGTCTTGGAACTCTCCACCTGCTGCCACACATCTTTCAGGCCGAAGGGAAACATCCCCCTCCTCCCCTCCTGCCATCCTGCTGCAGCGGCTCTGGGCAGACCTGCACCTGTACTTGAACCTCTCCCTTCCCGCCAAGCTTTCTCTGCAGACCTCCCTGGCCCACTCACATCCTCTCTCCCCAACTAGATTAAGCTCCTGGGAGGCAGGGGATTACCTTACCCATCTCTGACCCTCCCACAACACCCAGCACATGTCCACGAACCTTCTAGGTTCTCTGATCCCTTGCTCGGCACAGTATGGTCCACAGATGGGCATCAGAAGCATCACCTGAGAGCTCGTCAGACTCTCAGGCTCCCACCCAATATCTATTGAATCAGAATCTGATCCCCAAGGGATTCAAGAGCACCATGCTGGAGACACATTCTCTAGTCTGGTATTTCCCAGACTTCCATCATTGGCAGATTCCCTTTGGGGGTGTAGCCATTTTTCAGCACCACCCACACTCTGTTACTAACAAATATTTTAAAATTATTTTACATTGACATTATGTAAATGTCATATCCTAAGCCTTATCCTAAGCGGTAATATGCAGTCTGTCAATAGTTTATTCAGCAAGGCAGAAAGAAATACATTCTTTAATAAGTGTTGAAGGTCTAAGTGGAAAAAAAATATGTTGGTGCACATTAAAATAAACAAGCAACCATCAAAGTAAAATAATTCTCCATCTATCATCTAAAATTAACTCAAACACCACCAGGGGTACACCTAGCCCACTTCGGCAAACACAGCCCTGGGCTACTTTGTAGCTGAATTAGAAGACATCTCCACAATTCCAGACCCTGTGTCCCTGGTCTGGGTCTGCTCCCACCCACCATAGTCGCCTTGTGAGGTAGATGGCATTTGTCTGCAAAACACAGATGGTTTTGGAAGATGGTGGGAGGCAAAAAACCTGGGTTCTGGCCCTGCACCATCCCTTAATAACTTGCCAAATCACATCTCTCTTTGGGACTAGCTGATTTTTTGTGGGTTAGCTGATCTCAAGTTTCCCTTTCAGATCTCACAAAAGGACATAATACCTGAGAGCAGAGGCTCTGCAGTCAGAACGACTTCGGGTTGAAATTAAGTCTCCGTGATTTGCTAATTTCACCAAGTCTCCATTTTCCTCATCTGTAAAATGGGACTGATAAACGTACATAACACCTATATCAGAGGATTTTTGCAAGCATAAAGAAAAGGATGGCTGAAAAATGCTTAGACTGAAATCTAGCACATAGTGTCCAATAAAAAAATATAGCTATTAATGTTTTT
>NW_024412435.1:0-4534 GCF_014898765.1 Herpailurus yagouaroundi | reverse complement strand
TATCCTCACAATAACCCAATGAGGTAGGAACTCCTACTCTCCCCATTTTATAGATGAGAGAAGTGAGGCACAAAAAAGGGTAAGCCACTTGCTCAGAGTCCTACACTCCATAGGTGGTGCAACTGGATTTGAGGGCAGGTCATCTGACTCGAGAGCCAGTGTCCCTAACCCAAACTCATTCTGTCTTTCTGTAAAATACTGGTCAACACATAGACTTTGTCAATTCAACAAATATGATGGGATCCTGGCAAAGCAATTCCCAGCACAGGCGAATGCTTAGGGAATGTGAGCTGGTCTTGTTACCATTAGCTCTTCTCTACTACTATTTATTGAGCCTTCACATCTGAACAGGACCCTAATAGGCATCGGGATGTCCATCCTATCCTGCAGTTATGGTGAGCATCTCTTTATTTTTTTTAAGTTTTTTTTTATTCTTAAGTATGACATACATGAAAAATGAACAAAATGGAACTACACAACTCACTATAATCTCCACGTAAACAGCCACGTATCCATCACTCTGTTGCCTCAGAAGCTCCTAGACACTTTCTCTCCCTCCTCCTCAAATATAACTAGTATACCAGGCTTTCTCATCCTCAACACTATATACATCCTGGGTTCTGGGGGGTTGTCCTGTACATTGTGGGATGTTTAGCAGCCTCCCTGGCTTCCACATGCTAGATGCCTACAGCACCTTCCCCAAATGGCAACAATAAATGGCAGCAATTTCTCCAGACATTGACAAGGGTTCCTTTGGGGCCAAAATCATTCTGGGTTAAGAATCACTACACTATCATGACCTTTCTGGTAACCACATTCTTGCTTTCCTTTTTACTTTAACCACACAAGCATCCATCCTTAAATGTTACATTTAATCTTGCCTGGTGAAAGGAATTCTTTATCTATTAAAAAGACCTCTAATCACGGTCCCCTAAAATAGTCTATGTGAGGTGACCATATAATTTATCATCCAAACTGGAGGCGGAGGCATTAACCAGGACTGACCCGGGCAAGCCAGCATGATCCGTCCCCTACTTCGAGGGAACCTCTGCTGTGAGTGCACATTATCTCCGCAGCCGCACACAATTAGGGCCCCCTCACCCACTGGATAATTGTACACGAAGTGGCAGAGGATAATTAAAAGCAGCACATCCCCAAGGGCAGAGTAACATAGACCCAGATAAATATCTCAAGGCTGACGAGCTGTGGAGCAGAAAACTCACTGGCCTTGGCCCTCAAGGAGGTGTATTCTTCAGACAATTTGCTGAAAGACACCACTTCAACAACTACTTTCACCACATTAGTACAGCCAAGTGATTAAAATAAACACCGCCTTCCAAGATTCGCACATAAACGCAAGAAGGGTCAAGACCACCCCTTGCAAGAGGTTTAGGGTCTGTAGTGGATTTTTAATCAATATATCTGCCTTTTTTTTCCCTCAGTGCCATTGTGAAGCAGAGCAACCGCTATCAATTTGACCTGTTCTGCATTGTGATCTCCTAAGTCCTGGTATTGACTAGGTTAAAAGTGACAGCTAAGGCTTTCCTTGCATACATGAGAAGTCATATTGATAACCTATGTGCCTCAGTAGAATTCAGTTCAGCCTCCATTCTTTCGGGCATCACAGAGAACAGAAATCACCTTTCACTGAGTCAGACACTTGTACGTTTCAACAAATGTGTATTTGATTTCCTCAGCATCCATTTCCCCTTTATCCAGCAACTGTATTTATCTGGAGGTCCAGCCCTCTGCCACCCACAGTCCACGTGGTCTGGGTGAGATTCCACCACAAGGCAAAGACCTCAACCTCTGCAGAAGTCATTTGGCACAGGGCTTCCCTCCAAACCATGCCAATCAGGCCAGTCAGAACTAGTTTTGAGGCTTTTTGTTCAACACCTGGGCAAAGGAGGTCTATCCTTTTTTGTTGGACTTGAACTGAAAATCGTGTAAACTAGCCACTGCTATAGTCAGCTAGTCACCCGACAGGGACCCTATACCCAGAGGAAAAAAGAGGAAGACAGAGCTGAAGACCCAAAGGAAGAAATCAGATTCTGAAGTCATTGTTTAGCCCTGAGCAAGATGCACTTGGGGCCAGTTCTAAGTATGTATCTTTCAGTAACTTGAACCTGTATATATGAAAAAAATTTACATACATATTTATATACATACCTGTATAGATATGTATCTCCTAATTCCAGTTGAATTGGGTGTTTGTCACTTATTATGAAAATACACCCTGTGGCAGTAGCTTTCCACTTTTTAGACAGCAACTCATGGTAAGAATTACATTTTATACTGCAACCCAGAATGTGCATGCAGCCCCAGTTACAGAACTGACTCAAAGTTTCATGAAACTACAGAACACTTACTAACATATGATGATGCTGATATTTTCTGTCCTGTTATACTTAAAAAAAAAAATACTGGTTGCAGCCCACTACATCGATTTCATGACCTTCATTTTAATGTTTATTTATTTTGGAGAGAGACAGAGCTAGCAGGGGAAGGGGTGGAGAGAGAGGGAGACAGAGAATCCAAAGCAGGCTCTGTGCCACCCGCACAAAGTCCGATGCGGGGTTTGAACTCATGAACCGTGAGATCATGACCTGAACTGAAACCAAGAGCTCAACCGCCTGAGCCACCCAGGCGGCCCTCATGATCTTCATTTTAGAAAACATTGCCTTGTGCGATTAGCTTAAAAAAGGATCGTACCAGAAAAAAATGAGATAAGAAACATCATGATAATTTTGGTCAATCAGATCATTGAGGAAAATAGGATTTGGCCCCTAAATCAAGCATCTAGCAATAGAAAACTGCTACCTTACCATTTCTGACTACCCAGGGCACATGTTTACCAGAAGAGGAAAGAGAAATCTTAATGACCCAGAAATAAATAAATTACTTTTAAAAAAAGCATCTTCTAAAACAAAATAAAAATCATATCTAAAAAGAGAGAGATGAGAGATACATTGAGAAAAAAAGAGAGAGAGAGACACCTAAGTCTTAACTGGTGAGCTCAGTTATATGATTTATTTATCTATAGGCTGAAGATAGTAATTCCAGTGAGCCTCAGCACTTACTGAGTATGTAAAAATAATGTGTTCATGATAAGATCAGATCTCTGGGGCAGATGTAGAGGGAGGCAGGGAGATAGGAAGAGAGAGGGAGGAAGGGAAAGAGATGGAGAGAGAGAGGGAGGTCACTTGCAGTGCAAGCCTCAACCCTTCACTTATGTGTGTACTGTGTGTAAAATAACTATGAAGAGTTCCTGAAATTTTAGACAATCACTGCAGGCTGTATAAGACAGGGTTTTTTTTTTTTTTTTTTAACTGTTTTCCATGTACCTTATTTGTATTGTCAGTTCGCCAAAACTTCCTTTTTGTCTGCTCAAAGCAATGCAGAATCTTGATTAAATCTGTGAAATCAAATGGAGAACAAGGATTCTCATGCTGGCTAGAAACAGGCCAGTGATGACAGTAAACAATACTGAGAAAACTTTAGTTGCTTTTACACTCTGGAGTGGCTGTAGCTTTAACTCCCCCGAAATTATTCTAGATTATTAGGTTCAAGCACAACTGTCTGCCTGTTTGAGAAGTCAAGAACTGTCCTGCCACTAAGAAGAAAATTTACTCATCTCCAAGCAGGGTGAGGTTTAAGGCAATCACTTGCATAACCCAGGAGAAGCGACTTCTGAGATTTTCCCAGCAATAATGAAACCCAAACCTCACTAAAATGGCATTTTAGGTAGATTTCTTCATTTTCCCTCATTATATTTTTCAAATACATTCCACCTGCATTACTGAATTTAAGCAACCAAAGTGTCTGATTAATATTTGCAGATGTCATAAAGAAGTGATTAACCTCTCCTGGGCAATAAGTCCTTGGAATTGCCTGAATTCTTCTGGCCCTCTTTTAAGAAATGTAAGCATTGGGGCGCCTGGGTGGCCAGTCGGTTGAGCGTCCGACTTCAGCCAGGTCACGATCTCGCGGTCCGTGAGTTCGAGCCCCGCATCCGGCTCTGGGCCGATGGCTCGGAGCCTGGAGCCTGTTTCCGCTTCTGTGTCTCCCTCTCTCTCTGCTCCTCCCCCGTTCATGCTCTGTCTCTCTCTGTCCCAAAAATAAATAAACGTTGAAAAAAAATTTTTTTTAAAAAGTTGAAAAAAAAATTTAAAAAAAAGAAACGTAAGCATTGTTCAAACGTGTGTGTGTGTGTGTGTGTGTGTGTGTAGTTGTGCTTTACTTGTTATTACAAAATTCTCAGATATATAAAAAAGAAAAAAGCATCATAGACTTATCAATATAACCATCACCTAGTTTGTGACATTTAATTTAGAGAACAAAATATATACTGAGTATTTACTTTAGGTCAGTCACCATCATGTTATGTAATCTAATAAAAAATATATGAGGGACTTATTGTTATTACTATTATTTTCTTCGTCATCATCAATGCCATTACAGCACATCCCCTTTAGAGCCCGGCATCTGGAATCAGATGTCTTGTAAACTCCAAATTACCAGTGTGACTTACAGC
>NW_024412434.1:34329158-34368271 GCF_014898765.1 Herpailurus yagouaroundi | reverse complement strand
CCCTAACCCCTGACCCTAACCCTAACCCTAACCCCTAACCCTAACCCTAACCCATGTGAAAGAAGCAGAATATGCCACCCTAAAATATGCTTCTCTGGCACAAGGATTATTTGGGGATCATTAATTTTAAGAAACTGCAGACACAGGGGAATTTCTGAAAACTGAGTAGAA
Source organism: Herpailurus yagouaroundi (assembly GCF_014898765.1). Classification (NCBI taxonomy): domain Eukaryota; kingdom Metazoa; phylum Chordata; class Mammalia; order Carnivora; family Felidae; genus Herpailurus; species Herpailurus yagouaroundi. The sequence goes on along the minus strand of NW_024412434.1, from coordinate 34,368,100 downwards.
ATTGCCCTTCGATGAGCAAAATTTGCATTTATAAAGGAAAGCACCATTTGTAAGGGTGTCTCCCTTTCTACCAGGAATAGAGGAATGAGTAAATCTCAATAACCTGTTATCAAAGAGAAAGTGCAAACTTAAATATGTGTAACAACCATACATACCCTAATTTACTGTGATTGGCCTGATGACCTCCCTTAACTGGCCTTCCCACCACCCAAACTCTTTTTGTCTTTGGCCAAAGATGGCCTGCAGGGTGATAGCTGGGCCATTTGGGGAAGTTACTCATCTTTCCTGAGTATCTCCCATCTATACAGGACATATACATGTAATTAAGCTTCTGTTTGGTTTTCTCCTATTAATCTTCTATTGCAAGAAGGAGTCTCACCCAAGAGGCTAAAAGAGTAGAGGGAACATTATCTTATAAAGTATGGTAGCTAACAGTTTGGAAATCACCACATCTGTAATCTGGAATGGAGTGATGAATTACATAAATGGCAGGTAGTAGGAGCCATGTTTCTCATGGCTACAGTGGAAAGTAACAGATTAGCAAAGGGAGAAGATCACAAAACCTGTGTGGTGGTGGACCAGGTTGGAGACATCAGCACAAACTCATCTTTAGCTTAATATGGAAACAGACAATTCCCCATAGAAATTTTATAATTAGGTGTGTTTACATGCACATATAGGTAGGAATACATGCATATATTTCCTTGCATTGTCTGCTGAGCACATTTAGCTACCACATGTAAGACTTTAATACCATTCTGTAATAGAAGGGATCAGGGCTCTTTGAAGATATTGCTGATACTAGGACTAAGACAATAAATATAGGAGCCAGGATAATCTCAAAGTATCAGAAAGTAAGAAGGTACCAAGAAAAAAAAAACACAAAGATGGAAATATGTCAAAGATAAACAGGAGCCGATGAAAAGTGCTGTCAGTAGCCAAAGCAGGAATGAACCTGTGGCGAAATATTGTAGTGCTGGAGTATAACCAACAGCCTAAAATAACTACGCAGGTGTCCACCCTGGTAAAAATAAAAGATTTGTTAAAAAGGAAACTGTAGGCCCAAAATGGAGTCACTTGTGCTAAGAGACCCCAGTCAGCAAGCCAAGACTTAGTACTTAACCTAACTGGAATTTCACACACATGCCCCATGTAACCTTTAACCAGTCAACCTAGAAAATGTACTGAATGGCTCCTTCTGGTCCCCTTAGGAAAGTGACCTTGCCTAAAACAATGCTTCCTTTGCTAAAAATTTCCTTTTTCCATTCCTTCTCTGATTTAAAAATCCTTCTCCTCCCTGCAGCTCAAAGGAACTCCTTTCTATTTGCTAGATGGGATGCTGCTGATTCATAAAATTGTTCAATAAAGCCAATGTAATCTCTTAAATCACTCAGTTGCATTTTTATTTACAAATTACATAGGCTTTTGTTTGTTTGTTTGTTTGTTTGTTTGTTTGTTTACAAATGGGATTGACTAGACCTCTCCTATGCAGAATTCTGAACAACAGATGTAGATAGTCATCCATCAAGGAGGTGCAGGTAACTCCCCTCTTCTAAAATGTGGGCTCCACACTGTGTCTTCTGGCTCACGAAGACACACCATATGCACATATGGGAAAAGAGTAACTCACGGTGGGGAAGCCTGAAGAACACTGCCTCAGCCAGTGGTCAACATGAACATGGACAGTGACAAGTGGCCTCCAGACCATGTTCCCTTGATGTAAAGTGAGGACAGAGCATTTTACTTCTGTGATCTGCTTCCTTAAAACCCATAACCCCAGTCTAATCATGAGGAAAACACCAAGTAAATCCCAACGTGTAACTTTCTACAAAATACCTCCAAAGTCATTGAAGAGACTGTCACAGCCAAGAAGAGCCTACAGAGACATGATGACCATATGTCATGTGGTGCCCTGCATGGGATCCTGGAGCAGGAAAAGGTAGAAGAGAGGGAACCTGAATAAAATAAGAACTTTAATTAATAATAATATACCAATATTTGTTCATTAATTATGACAATTCTGAAGAAAAATAGAGTAGAAATTAAAGGTCAAATAAGAGAAACCTATTGCATCAGACCGAAAGCCTCAGGCAACTGGGTGATTTCATAGTAAAAATACATATTAACAAAACTGACCCTTAAATAAGGGAGAAACATTAGCCATCCAAGTGTTGCAGGGAGTATGGCCAGAGTCGCAAAAGATGAGTCCTCAAACAAAGTGCTTTTAAGTGAAGGTCCTCATACTCGAGTCGGAATGAGGCCCCGACTCCAGAATGAAGCTTCTTTTTATTAGGATAATTGCTAAAGACTACGTGCATAAAGTCAGCTAAACAAGCGTGTTAATCAGTCTAATGATTTAGCTTTTCAAGGTTGAATTTCAAGTTACTTGGTTTCTATAACACTAGGAAGGGTCAGGTGTGAAGGAGGATCTGGCCTTGGACAGTGTTAATGGCTCTAGGCGATCCTTACCAGCCTCAGCCACATTCAGCTTTGTAAACATGTCCTAAGGCCTTGCACCTTCTCCAGCCCTTCCCTTTTGAAGTCTTTTCCTTTGATGCTTCTCTCCTGCATCTCCCACATCCAAGGACCTCTTCCTCCTGCTGGTTCTCCTCTCAATGCTTCTGGGGTTTTCCTCTCCAGAGACAGAGAAGGAATAGGGACAGAGCTGTTCTACAAGTCCCCTGAGACCTGACCCCACCTGCTGTCTTCATCTCCCCAGCCATGGCCCCCAGTGAGAACACTGCACCGAGTGTCTCAGGGATCGTTAATTCTGATGTGTCAGCCAGCACTTTTTGGATGGCAAGGGACTGGACACACTTACTGAAGCACAGTAAATTACTATTTGTTAATATGGTGGAAATAGGATCACCTAGGTGACTCAGTCAGCTAAGTATCTGACTTTTGATTTAGGCTCAGGTCATGATCTCATCATTCGTGGGTTCAAGCCCCATGGGCTCTGCGCTAACAGTGTGGACCCTACTTGGGATTCTCTCTCTTTCCCTCACTCTCTGCCCTGTCCTTGCTCACTCGTGCTCGCTCTCTCTCAAAATAAATACATAACCTTAACAATATGGTGGAAATAAATTAATGCTTGCAAGTGGCAAGTTAAGAGTCGATTTGGACCCAGCAGATCCAGGGGCTCATACTCTCACAGTGAGACCTGAACCCTCTCCAATCCTCCATCCTTCTAAGTTTGTTTGGGGCGGCCCCATTCATAGGCACAGTCTCTCTCACTGTATCTGGGACCTCTAGCAACTCCAGGCTGACACCCACTCACCATCCATTTTACTGGGAAGGGTTTCTCTTTCCTTTGGGATCCATGAAAAGTCATGGCTTTCATTGTCTTTGGCCTGGCTTGGGTCACATCCTCATCCCTGAAGTCATCAGAGCACCCAGAGGATGGAGCATGGGGTTGGCTGGACTTGGATCATACACCCATCATCGAGGTGTATGGGATGTGGGGGCTGCCCTCTGGAGCTGTTGTTATGGGAGGCAGGTGAGATGTAGTCCCCAAAGGCAAGCAGAAGTGTGGACTTGGACCTGAGAACAGATGCCATGTTGGGAAAACAGCAGATTCCACATCACTGATGGCCGACTGCACAGCTGTGGAACCTGCAGCCCAAGGAAGGAGGGATTTCACTTAGGGTCAGGGGCTGCAGCCACCCACCCAGTGCTCTTGCTGTCCTCCCACGATTGCAAAAAGCAATTCTAACTAATGAAAAAGCAACTTTGCTGTTCTTAGGAAGCTCAAGGCTCCTGCCTCAGGCATTGGGTCCTCAGATCTCAGAGGCTAGAAACCACACAGACCTCATTCATGTCCCCAGGAGGAGATAGCCCAGGAGTCACACAGTAATTACCCATCCCCAAAGAACAAACTGGCACATTTTCCACTCTCTTCTCCTTTACAAAGAGCAGATACCAAATGAGAGGCTGGTAAGGAAATTCTTGCTCAATAAAGTAGATGGAGTCACATGGAATCTGCCGTAAAACAGAATCCATACTTGGCTGGCTTTCTGGAGGCCACGGGACTGGGTATATGGCTCTCAGAGGCCATGTAGCCTCAGTGAGAACCTGCCCACTGAGAGTCACAGGGGCTATGATTTCTTCAATTTTCAATGAGTATGAGTGTTAAAGATTTATTACAACCAGAGGACCAAAGGATTGCAGGGCTACACTCTGCTTTATGGTTGCTGTGGCCGTAGCCACATTCATAGTTTGGAGGATTATTACCTGTCTAAACAGGCTGAGAAGCTGAGGAAGGAGGAACTTGTCTCAATCACATGTCTGCTAGGAATGGAAACGTCACAAGGGACTGTCTATGCTTCCTGGTAGCTATTCAATCACCTAGCAGTACAGGCAGCTTAGTACTTGGCCACGGAAATTGAAGGGCCCAGGGTGGCCTCAGCTGGAGGGCTATGCATGCCTTCCTGAGTGGTCACAGACCAAAGGCTATCCTGTTTGACACCACACTGTCTACTGCTGCCCACTAGGATGGGACAAAGGATCCAGCAGGTCTCAGGAGGTCACCACCAGCACTCATGAAGACAACACCTAGGGGCTGGCAGGTGGCTACATCTGGTCTTCTCTCCATCCACATGTGTCCACTGAGTGGAGTGCTCTCACATGTGTCCAGGCTAAGGTGGCACCTGGGGATGCACAGGCACAATGAGAACCACCATGACAAGATAGGAGAGCATGGAGAAACTATGCAGGACCTCTGAGTCATTGCAAAACTCTAGACAGAGGTTGAATTAAATTTGAAGCAGTCAATGAAAACAGTGGATATTCCACTCTTCCTCATTCAGACTCCAGGAATGGAGGTTACAGGGAAAAAATTGCGACCCCTGACTCATGTGTGACCACGGCCAATTTGAGTCCATCACAGAAGCCTCAGAGAAATGAAGAGAGGAGGATGGGGGCCAGCTATACTTAATCCTCACCCTCATCCTATAACCCCTAACTCCTAGCCCTAAACCTTCCAAAGCCCTAACTATAAACCCTAACCCTAGCTCTGACCCTAAACCTTACCATAGCATTCATTCACATATCTTACCATGATATCCACATGTTCCTTCCTTTGCCTACAAGGGATAAAATGGTCCTTTTAAGACTCTGGGACAATTCCCCTCCTTCAATGATACCTGGTTTGGTGGGCATCTCATCACCTTTGTCCAGTTTGTTATGATCTGAGGCATTGTACACAACAAAAGGCACAATTGGGTCCAACTTGGTGTTTTTTCCACACGTACCTCAAATATCTTCACCTTGTGTGTTTTCATAAAATGCAAACACTACATGACACTTTTTAAAAAGTGTTGACACTTTTTAACACTGTGCTTAGCAGTTTTTGGCACATGGAAAACGTTCTTCTTTAAACAGTGTTTAAATACTCTGTTTCACAAGTTAGGTGCTGGACTAAATGTGTATAACCTTGACTCTTTGAAACACGGTGTTTAGTACTGTGTGGTGCAAATACCACTTTGTAATGCTTAAACTCTGTCTTTAATAATGTTAGGTGGGAGAGAGGTTAAGTGTAGTTTCAACTCTGAAACACTGTTTAGCATTGTGTACTGGATTTAACATTGTATTTGGAAATAAATCTTTAAATTTCGTGTTTAACAACAGAAAGAGGAGATAGACTGAATGTAATATTGACTCTTTGGAAAGTAGTGTTCATCAATGTGTGATGCATGCAGCACACTCTCCCGTGAGTTGTGTTTCAATTCTTTGTCACATTCAGGATGATAGTGACTGAAAATAACGTAGTTTGATTGAAACCCTGTGTTGACCATAATGTGGGATATTTAATATACACAACTGTGATACATTTCTAAACTCCTTGTGTAAGTAGGTATATGAGTGACAGCATAATATTGACTTGGAAACACAATGTTTAACTGTATGTGGTAGATGCAATTCATTTGTCAATTGTGTATATTTAAACACTGTGTAACCAACTGGTTGCATGAGTGATTGAGTATAATGTTTGCTCTTTGGAATGCTGGGCCTAGCAGTGTGTGGTGCATATAATTTCTTCTGTGATACATGCTTACATTATCAGAGTCATGAGCATGAGTAGTAAATACAATGTTTGCTTTTGAAATGTTGTTTAGCAGTAGTTGCTTCCACTAATAGTACTTCTGGGATACATGTTTAAACTCTGTATTGGACAGAGGTAAGTATATTATTGACAGTATAATGTTGACTCTTTGAAATACTATATTCTGGGGTGCCTGGGTGAATCAGTCGGTTGAGTGCCCGACTTAGGCTCAGGTCATGATCTCACAGTTCATGGGTTCAAGCCCTGCATCGGGCTCTGTGCTGACAGCTCAGAGCCTGGATCCTACTTTGGATTCTGTGTCTCCCTCTCTCTCTGCCCCTCCCCTGCTCCTACTCTGTCTCTGTCTCTCTCTCTCAAAAATAAATAAATATTAAAAGTTTTTTTAAAAAAAGAAAGACTATATTCAGCACTGTGTAGTGCAAGTAACACAGTCTTTGTAATATATATTTAAAACATATGATGAGTGTTTTTTCCTTGGGCTTCTTTCAAAATTTTTTCTTTGTCTTTGGTTTTCTGAATTTTGATCATGATAATCTCAGGTATAAATTTTTGGTATTTAACCTTCTTAGTATTCTTTTAGCCTCCTGGATCTGTGGTGTAGTGTCTGATACAGAGTCAATTGTGTCCCACTGAATTCTATATTGAAGTCCTAACTACCAGTACCTGGAAAAGATATCTTATTTGGAAACAGGTTCATTGCAGACATAATTCGTTAGGATGAGATAATACTGCAATAAAGTGAGTCTCTAATCCAATATGATGGGTGTCCTTTTTAAAGGAGAAAATTTTGATAGTGACAAAGAAGGAGAATGCAGTGTGAGGATGAACACACCATTGTGATGATACATCTACAAGCCAAGGCATGACAAGGGTTGCCAGAGAACCACCAGAAGCTACAGGAGAGGCTTGGAACAGACTTTTTCTCACAGCCTTCAAAGGCAACCCATACTACTCACACCTTGTTCTCAGACTTCTAGACTGAGAAACTACACAATATTTTTCTGTTGTTTAAGCCACACAATTTGTGGTACTTTCTTGTTGCTGCTGCTGTTATTGTTGTTGTTTTTAAACATTTCTTCCAATTTATTTTTTAGATATAAGTGACATATCCAACATGGGAATTTTTTTTCAACAATTAGATGTAGTCTTCTATTTTTTCATTTTCAAATTTTTATTTAAATTATAGTTGGTTAATACACAGTGCAATATTTGTATCTGGAGTAAAATCCAGTGATTCATCACTTACATACAACACCCAGTGTTCATCCCAGCAAGTGCCTTCCTTAGTACCCATCACCAATCTAGCCCATCCTCCACCCTCCTCCCCTCCAGCAACCCTCAGTTTGTTCTCTATCATTAAAAGTCTCTTATGGTTTGTTTCCCTCTCTACTCTTTCCCCCCCTTCCCCTATGTTCATCTGTTTTGCTTCTTAAATTCCACACACGAGTGAAATCATATGGTATTTGTCTTTCTCTGATTGACTTATTTTGCTTAGCATAATACATTCTAGCTCCATCCATGTCATTGTAAATGGCAAGATTTATTTCATTGTTTTCAATGGCTGAGTGATATTCCATTGTATATGTATATACCACATCTTCCTGACCCATTCATCAGTCAATGGACATTTGGTCTCTTTCCATAGTTTGGCTATTGTTGATAGAGCTGCAGTAAACATCCAGGTGTGTGTACCCCTTTGAGTCTGTACCTTTGTATCCTTTGGGTAAATACCTAGTAGTGCAACTGCTGGGTCTAGGGTAGTTCTATTTTTAACTTTTTGAGGAACCTCCATACTGTTTTCCACAGTGTCTAACAAGTTTGCATTCCCACCAACAGTGCCAAAGGATTCCCCTTTTCTCTGCAACTTTGCCAACACCTGTTGTTTCCTGAGTTGTTAATTTTAGCCATTTTGACAGGTGTGAGGTGGTATCTCATCATGGTTTTGATTTGTATTTCCCTGATGATAAGTGATGTTTAGCATTTTTTCATGTCTGTTAGCCATCTGGATGTCTTCTTTGGGAAAAAAAATGTATTCATGTCTTCTGCCCATTTCTTCACTGGATTATTTGTTTTCTGGGTGTGGAGTTTTATAAGATATTGCTATATTTTGGATACAAACCCTTTAGTGCACATGTCATTTGCAAATATCTTCTCCCATCCTGAAGGTTGCCTTTTAGTTTCATTAATTGTTTCCATCACTGTGAAGAAGCTTTTTATCTTTTCTTTAAATTTTTAAATGTTTATTTATTTTTGACACAGACAGAGACAGAGCATGAATGAGGGAGGGTCAGAGAGAGAGAGGGAGACACAGAATCTGAAGCATGCTCCAAGGCTCCGAGCTGTCAGCACAGAGCCCAACATGGGGCTTGAACTCACAGACCATGAGATCATGACCTGAGCCAAAGTCAGAAGTTCAACTGACTAGGGCACCCAGGTGTCCCGAAGAAGCTTTTCATCTTGATGAAGTCCCAATAGTTCATTTTTGCTTCCGTTGCTCTTGCCTCTGGTGATGTGTCCAATAAGAATTTTCTCTGGCCGAGGTTAAAGAAGTTGTTGCCTGTGTTCTTCTCTAGGATTTTGATGATTTCTGATCTCATATTTAGGTCTTTCATCTATTTTGAATTTATTTTTTCTATATGGCATAGGAAAATGGGCCAGTTTCATTCTGCATGTTGCTGTCCTGTTGTATTTTGTTACGGTAGACCTAGCAAACTAATACAGTGACTATCACTAAATCTGGAAAATTCTCAATCAGTTAGAAGCATTACCTTAAAATATTTATTTGACTTCTTTTTCTCTTCTCTTTCTGGTGTTTCCACTGAGTGTATATTACACCTTCCAAAATTGTTCCATGGTTCTTGGATATTCTCCTCTGCCTTTTTAATTCTTTTGTCTTTTTCATCTCAGTTTTGAAACTTTCTATTAACTAATCTTCTGACTCATGATTATCTCCTTAGCTTAGTTCAGACTGTTAGTTAGCCCATCAAAGCCATTCTTCACTTCTCTTACAGTGTTTCCTTCCTCCTGCTAGGTGAACAGTTAGGTTATTGATTCTCAAATCTTTCTCATTATTTTAAGGTAGAGGCTTACAACTATAAATTTTTCTCTAAGTATTGCTTTCACTCCATCCCATAAGTTCGGATATATTGTATTTTCATTATAACTAATCTCTATCACCAGGAAGATTTTGAAGTAGCAAGAGAGCACAATCCATCTTTTTATGTTCTCCCACGGACAGACTCTTAACTCTATCATTCGGCCAGAAGTGGAATCACCATTTAATTCCACTGAGTAAAGAACTTCCTGGAGGAGGGGAAAGCACAAAGCTCTTTCAAAGAGTCGTGTTATGTTAGGGGCACACCAAAAATGATTAAGTGCTTTCTGCACAGGATGGGGTAGAATAAATGGAGAAGAAAATGAAGCAGCATACAAGTTTGACATATTGTGATATCCAGTTCAGTACTTACCAAAGGACTAAACTTCAACAACTTCAAAAAACTAAAAATAGAACTACCCTATGACCCAGCAATTTCACTACTAGGCATTTATCCAAGGGAAGGACTGAACTTCAACAGACTCAGCATCTAAGTGCACACAGCCTGACTGTCTTTAACTATTGTGAACATCTCCATAGCACAAGTAAAGTGTCCCTCCAAGAGCATAGACTCCCAGTGCATGTGTCAGCATTACAGTGTTCCAGGAAGAGGTTTGCTGAGTTCTTTGATTTTAATGATTTACTATCAGAGAAAATCAAAGCTAACAAATACTGGAATTTCCTGTGCATGGGAAAGCTAAGCAATATCATCAAGAGGTTAGTGTCAGGCTACAGACATAACTGACTGAAAGCCAACCTGTGCAAGACTTTGGAGGATACAAACGTGTTCTTCCACTGAGTATAAAGTGCTATCTTCTACAATACTGTATGAATACATAGAATTAATAGGATTTTGAAGAATGACTGCCAAGTGAGTGGTCACTATACATAAATATTTATCACATACATGTGTGTTAATTGAACTACAAAATAACAAATACTAGTTCCTGCTCTGACTATGGGGATAGTAGCATTTATTATCTCCATTCTAAAGTCAATATCCAGTTGAAGCTAATGGAATAAAGTGCTACTGGAAAATCCTGCTGCTGCTCAAGGTCAAAGTCATTCTTCCTTTATGACTGGGTATCTCTACCCAATAGCATTTATTTTAATTGTTAAAGACCACAGTGAAAGTCTGGAGGGAAAAGTAACATTGTTTTTTGTTTCGCATAAGCATAGGATTTTAATATTTACAAATTTCCCCCATATATCATCTCATTTATGACTTAGATATTTACAGATATATCTTCTGAGAAAATTTTAATTTATCAAGGCAAATATCTCACATCAGATAAATGGCAGTTGTTAAATTAATGGTAAGGCAAGGCAAGGAGGTCAGAAAAGTGTTAATGGGAAGATGAGCCATCTACTTATGATAATGATTTCCATAGTGTTTTAGTATCACCTTCCTCGGTCACTTCCTAGCTCACTGTACTATACTATCTTATTTTCTTCACATCACTTACCATCATCTCAAATTGTATTTCCTATCTTTCTCCATGTCTCTTTTCTGTTTTCCCCTGCTAGCATGCAGCCTCCATGAGTATAGAACTCTTGCTTATTTTGTTCACCACCCTGCCTCAATAACCTAGGACAGCAATGGTCACATAGATGGTGTTTTCCAAAATGAGCCTCAAAATTTGGAGTTGTGGATATGACTTTTGGACTGCCCTCTCCCTGTTTTGAAGATGGTATATCAACATAAGAGAGAATTAACTAGAAAAATCCAAACATATTCACGATCTTCAATCTCCTTGTGCAATATGCACAGCCAACTCAAAACAGAAAGTTAGTCTACTTTCTATAGCTTCAGATTAAGAATCAGCATATTATGTAGTACGCACTAGATTGAGGTCAAAAAAGTTAATTTACCTCTTGGCTCTGGCACCTTCTTACTATGTAAATTTGGAAAAAGCAGTTACAGCTTCTGTGCCTCAGTTCCCTAGGCTACCAACACCTGTGTGATCTTTTTTCAATGTCATCTTTTTTCATTGTTTTTTAACTTGGTTGTTTCTACCCAGTAGGTTTATCAAGACCATTCACAACAGAGTTGAACAGTATAAAAATATAAAAATGCTTATGATTTACAAGCTTAAATGGAAACAACTTTTCTTTTGATCTTTGAGTTTTCATTGCAATCCATCTGGTCTCTGTGCCACAAACTCAAATGACAGACAACTCATTATTCATAAGGGAGCACATTCAGTTGAGCTGCAATGTTGTCCAAGTTTTACATCAAGTGATTCCACCATAACTGTTCGGTGTTCCCTAAAGTGTGAACCTCAGTTACCTGCCCAGGATCTACCTGAATTTTCTTATTAGAGAAGAAGATGCCTGATCCTACCCTGAAATTAGAGTTCCAATGCACTAACCAGTGAGGCGGGTTTTACAGTTTTCATGGTAAAAGAAGAAAGGTTTGTAGTACACCCAACACTAAACTTCATTAAAATCTCTTTTAGACTGTTGTTTTTCTGAAATTCATCTCCTTCCTTCATCTCCTGTCTTCTTCCCTTCCATTTCCCCCTCCCCCCACATTGCTTCCAAAACCACTCTCAGGCCTGGACACTTGCACCTCCAGCCCTTGGTTTCTGTGACCTCTCGGCCTAACAGAAGTCTGACGACGAGCTGACAGCACTGGAGGGAGAAATTCAAGGACCATGTACTGTCCCTCACCATGTCAGCCGAGAGACCCCTTCCACCCTGAAGTAGCTTCTCTATTTCCTCCCATAAAAACAGGGCAGGAGAAGGAAGGTTACAGTGTGCATTTTGCTAGGAAATAGCACTTTCTTCCAAACGTCACACCACCATTATATCATTGAATCTCATTGGCATGAGCCAGGGAGACCCCAACAGGCCCTGACAGATCTCTCTCAGAAAGACCACTTGACAGAAGCAATGTCTGAACACAGAAATGAAGCACTTGTGATCTCAGTCTGCAAAGTCTCATTGATTTTAGGAGATCTGCTAGTCTCACTAAGAAAGGTAGATCATGGGGGTGCCTGACTGGCTCAGTCAATAGAGCATGCAACTCTTGATCTCTGGGTTGTGAGTTCAAGCCCCACCTTGCGCATAAGCTTAATTTAAAAACAAACAAACAAAAAACAAACAAACAAGGGGATTGCAAACTATAAGATCCATCCAGGCAAACTTCTCGAAATGAAGACAGGTGGTTCTGATGGAAATGATGTCTTCACTTGTGCAACTTTACCCCCAACTCTCTCACAAGTGCATCTGCACAAAATTTTATAAAAGCACCTTTTCACTATACTTTCTGCTACTTCAGTCAGTTTTTTTATGTGCAGATACACAGTGAACACCTGAAAGTAAATCTTAAGACATCAGGATGCAGGTTATTAGGACTTGGAATGGTTTCCTGAGTAAATGATATTGATTTTTAAAGTAGTTTTTAGGGAAAAGCAGAGTGCAAAAACAAGAAGATGAGGGTGTTGTGCCACAAAATAAAAGACACACTGATCCTAAACAAGTGAATTAATTTCTATTTAACCACAAAACAAAATTTTCCATTAAAATTATAAATTTCAGGTATTTTCAATAGACTTGTTAGGTTTTTAGTCATAGCTGAAATCATTTTTAAGAAAATTATTTCATTTTGGTATGAGGTCTTAAAAAATAAGATGGGATAAATATTAGCCTAAGAGCCAGCAGTGTGGTTCAGCCATTAGCTTCTTCTTTGGTGACGAAGAGAATCAGACAAGACACCCTTGATCAGCCACTCTAAATGCTTATAATGCAAAGACATTTGGGAAACAGCCCAGACTCTGTCCAGCATATCTGCCTCAGGGAACTTGGATGACCTGGGGACCATGACTAAGTCCTGGAGGCCTTCACTGATAACCACTCACCCAAACTGTCACTGGTTTTGATTAGAAAATCTGGGAAATTTGGATGATTTCTATTCTCAGATTTTATCATATGGACCTAATCCAAGTTTATTCCATAAGTCTAAAGAAAATGAAATACTATTTGGAGCAGGGAGACTAAAAACCCAAAGAAAACACTTTTGACTCAAAATGTGTATTGGTATAATTATTGACCAGATCTTTGAACCCTGTTTAATCTTCTCAACATTGAAGAAATAGCTTCATGGGAATGCAAGCTGGTGCAGCCACTCGGGAAAACAGTATGGAGGTTCCTCAAAAAATTAAAAATAGAACTACCCTATGACCCAGCAATTTCACTACTAGGCATTTATCCAAGGGATACAGGTGTGCTGTTTCAAAGGGATACATGCACCCCCGTGTTTACAGCAGCACTATGAACAATAGCCAAAGTATGGAAAGAGCCCAAATGCCATTGACAGATGAATGGATAAAGAAGATGTGGTATATACATATAATGGAGTATTGGCAATCAAAAAGAATGAAATCTTGCCTTTTGCAACTATGTGGATGGAACTGGAGCGTATTATGCTAAGTGAAATTAGTCAGTCAGAGAAAGACAAAAATCATATGACTTCACTCGTATGAGGACTGTAAGAGACAAAACAGATGAACATAAGGGAAGGGAAACAAGAATAATATAAAAACAGGGAGGGGGACAAAACAGAAGAGACTCATAAATATGGAAAACAAACTGAGGGTTACGGGAGGGGTTGTGGGAGGGGCGGATGGGCTTAATGGGTAAGGGGCACTAAGGAATCTACTCCTGAAATCATTGTTGCACTATATACTAATTTGGATGTAAATTTAAAAAAAATAAAAAATTAAATTAAAAAAGAAGAAATAGCTTCAATATATAAGTAGTGTCTAAAATGGTAATTTAATTCTTTAATATTCATGATATGTCAAACATTTTTAGATTGAGACAGTTTAATATACAGTATTACTGAGTTAAGAATAATGTTATACAAAATCTTCAATTTTTGTATTGAAGGCTGAAGACCTTTAGCACTTTATGAAAAACACACACACATACACATCTTATTGAAGGGTGTGAGACAGAGTTTTTTTTTTTAATAACTAAACAAGGGGTGCCTGGATGGCTCAGTCGTTAAGCATCCGACTTCGGCTCAGGTCACGATCTCGCGGTCCGTGAGTTTGAGCCCCGCGTTGGGCTCTGTGCTGACTGCTCAGAGCCTGGAGCCTGTTTCAGTTTCTGTGTCTCCCTCTCTCTCTCTGACCCTCTCCCATTCATGCTCTTTCTCTCTCTGTCTCAAAAATAAATAAACGTTAAAAAAAAAAGTTTTTTAAAATAAATAAATAAATAAATAAATAAACAATAATGGAAAATTAGAAACTCTGTAAATTACTCATATTTTGGAAGCATTTAGTATATAAAACATCCAGTTTATGACCTGGCAAAGAGAATAACCCATGTCAAAGTAAAGACACATTAGTATTATGGTTTTTTTTTTTATTTTTTTTAATGTTTGTTTATTTTTGAGAGAGAGGCAAAGTGTGAGTGGGAAGGGGCAAAGAGAGAGACACACACAGAATCTGAAGCAGGTTCCAGGCTCTGAGCTGTCAGCACAGAGCCCAACATGGGGCTCGACCTCACGGACTGCGAGATCATGACCTGAGCTGAAATCAGACGCTTAACCGACTGAGCCACCCAGGTGCCCCTAGTACTATGTTTTCATGCTCTTTAAAAATCTACATGTTTAGAGCAAGCAAAAAAACTTGTTACTATAAGATAGAAACTGTTTTTAAGACTCTTTGATAATAATATTAAAGCATTAAACGACTGCAAGAGGAGATATATTTTCCAGTTTCACAAGAAAAATATTTCATGATCTGATTTATACAGAAAGAAAGAATGAGTCTTAAAATTTAGTTTTTTATTTACTTCTTCACACTGCTCATCAAAACATTGGACTCATGGGTGCGTGGGTGGCACAGTCAATGAAGTGTCTGACTCCTGATTTCAGCTCAGGTCATGATCTCATGGTTGGTGAGTTCGAGCCTTAAATTGGGCTCTGTGCTGACAGCACAAAGCCTGTTTGGGATTTTTTCTCTCCCTCTGCCTCTCTCTTTTCTCTCTCTCTCTCAAAATATAAATAAATAAACTTTAAAATTTTTCCAAAAAAAAAAAAGTGTTGGACTCATGCTCAACATGACATAAAAATAAAAGTTTCCTGAAATGTTTCACTAAAAATCTCATTTTAATTGCTACTTTCATAATTGGCAACCACTTATTTCTTGAAACATTTAATGTGAAGAAGCGCTATCTTCGACACATGTTTATGAGAGAGAAGCAGCTTTAAAATAAAATTTACCTGAAGACATTAATAGTTACAGTGGCTTCATTTTAAGATACCTCAAAATGATGGTTCTGCATTCAATACACAAGAAGATGGTTCTTTTATATCCCTGCTTTGTGTGTCATATGAATGCAGTACTGAAAGTATTGATTCATGACCTGTAGGACTTTAGAGAAAGTACATTTAATAACTACTTTCCTGGATTTTTAGTCTTCAAAAGCAATTGTAAAGAACTTCACTGTTTTCTGGCCTAATGGTCTTACTCTAAGTAAGTCAGCTGTGTCTAGATCCTGTAAATAAGTGGTTTTTGCTTCCAGACACTATATACTAAATATCCATCTCTTCACTCCTTTATTCACTGAGACATAAATTTTGCATTTACTGTTTGCCAAGCACATTTAATGACAACTAAGATACAGTCTGTGCCCTTAAGGAGATTATAGACTCAACCCAGAGACAGGCATATAAACAAATAACTTTAATACATTAATTAAAGTTGTGTAGTGGAGTCCTAAAATGTGTCTTCTACCTACATTGATTGCATCAGCTCACTGGTTTGTAATTCATATGTGTCTATTGTCACCCAATAGACAGATGTCTAGCTCAGTGGTGTTGCATTACAGTAAGAATCAATTAAGTCACGGATGAACTCAAATCCTAACCTAAAATTTTTTTTAAATATCTAATCTAAAAGTTATCATTAATTATTCATTAATTACTGGTATTAATCACTATTTAATAATGTCAATTAATCATTAATTAATCAATTATCATTAATTACTTTAAATATACACAGGCTTTAAATATTCTCTCCAATCTAAAAACAGGAATTGACAATATGGAAAAAAAAAAGATGATGCAAGTATAGGCTGGCTACAAGGGACAAACTTAGATCTAAAGACAGAAATAGGTTGAAATTAAAAGTAGGAGAAAAAGGGGCGCCTGGGTGGCTCAGTTGGTTAAGCATCTGACTTCGGCTCAGGTCATGATTTCACACTGCGTGAGTTCATGCCCCGCATCGGGCTCTGTGCTGACCGCTCACAGCCTGGAGCCTGCTTCAGATTCTGTGTCTCCCTCTCTCTCTGCCCCTTCCCTGCTCATGCTCTGTCTCTCTGTCTCAAAAATAAATAAAAACATTAAAAAAAATTTTTTAAAGTATGAGAAAAGAAAGTCCATGAAAATCGTAACCAAAAGATGGCAGGGTGGCTATATTAATATCAGACTAAATAGTCTTTAGATCTAAGAAGATTACAAGAAACAAAGAAGGACTTATGTATTAATAAAAGGTTCAATACACCAAGAAGAAATAACAATTGTAAACATGAATGCTCCGAATGACAGACTATCAACATATATGAAGCAAAAATTAGCAGAACTGAGGGGAGAAATAGTTCTACAATGATGGTTAGAGACCTCACTGCCCCACTCACAACAATGGACAGAACAACCAGACAGAAAGAAGACAGGGAAGGAAATAGATGCCTTAACACACACAAAAAATTCATAATAGTGTTATTTACAGTAAGTAAAATTTGGAAGCAACCCAAATGTCCACCCACAGATGAAAAGAAAACCAAAATGTGGTGTGTGTGTGTGTGTGTGTGTGTGTGTGTGTATAGATGAAAATTTTTAACCTTAAAAAGAAAGAAAATTCTGCAATATTGTACAACATGGATCAACCTTGAGGACATGATCCTAAGCGAGATAAGCAAGTCACAAAGATAAATGCTATGTGACTCTATGCCCATGACATACTTAGGGTAGTGAAAATCATATTGACAGAACATAAATGGTTGTTGCCAAGGGTTGGAGGGCGGGGAGAATGGAAAGTGTTGTTTAAAAGGTAGAGAGTTTCAGTTTAACAAGATGAAGACTTATGGTGATGAATGGTGGTGGTGGCTACACAACAATGTGAATGTGTTTAATACCACTGAGCTGTACACTTAAAAAGTGTTAAGGGGCACCTGGGTGGCTCAGTCAGTTAAGCATCCAACTCTCGATTTTGGCTCAGGTCATGATCTTGCAGTTCCTGAGCTCCATGGCAGGCTCTGCATGGTTAGTGCAGAGCCTGCCTGGGATTTTCTCTCCCTCCTTTTCTCTGCTCTTCCCCTGCTTGTGCTCTTGCTCTCTCAAAATAAATACACATTAAATTTTTTAAAAAGTGTTAAGATGGTAATAGTACGTTATATGTATTTTTAACACAACAACAACAAAAAAGAAAAAGTTAGCTTAGTAGTATTATCACAAGTACAGTTATAATTTGCTATATAACTTTGGTCAAACAAATGTTTGTATATACTTTGTATGAAAAATAAAATATTTTTACCAAGTCAGATAAAGGGCATTCTGGGAAAATGTCTATAACAACTTTAACAAGTAAAGACAAATAGAAATCAGCAGTGTTCAAAAGGGGATAAAAAAGAATGAGAGCATAAATCAATGAAAATATCAGTAGGAAATCAATAGAAAAAAATGAACAAAGCCAAAAGTTGGGTTTTTTTGAAAGAGAATTAAACCGATAAGCCTCCAGCCAGGCTAACTAAGAAAAAAAGTGAGAAGACAAAAATTACTAATATGAATAAAACAAGAGACAACGCTACAGATCACATGGACATTAGATAGATAATAAAGGAATACTTAGGTAATTCTTTACCCACAAATTTGATAAACAGGAAGAAAGATTTTAAGAATTTAAGATTCATCTATGCTGCCTACAAAATCTCATTTCAGAACTAAAGACACACAAAGACTGACAGTGAAGGGATAAAAAAAGATTTCCCACAAAAATGGAAATAAGAAGTAAGCTGGGGTAGCAGCACTTATATGAGACAAATTTACTTTGAAACAAACACTATAATAAGAGACAAAAAGAGCATTACATCAGGATAAAGGGATCAATCCAGCAAGAGAATATAACAATTACAAATATCTATGCATCCAACATAGGAGCACCTAAATATATAAAGCAAATATTAACAGACACATTGAAGACAAGTGACAGTAATACAATAATAATATGAGATTTTAACATCTCATTTGTATCAATGAATAGATCATTATGACAGAAAATCAGTAAGGTAACAATGGCTTTCAACAACACATTTGATAAGATGGACTTAACAGATATATAAAGAACACTTCAACCAAAAACATCAGAATATATATTCTTTTCAAATGCATATAAAACATTCGCCATAATACATCACTTGTTAGGTAGGCCATTAAACAACTCTCAATAAATTTAAAATTTTGAAATTGTATCAAGCATCTTTTCTAATCACATTATGAAATTAGAGATCAATTACAAGAAAAGAATGTGGAAAACACAAAAACACATGAAGGCTAAGCAACATGCTACTAAATAACCAATGGATTAACCACAACAACAAAAATCAAAGAGAAAATAATAAAATACCTTGCAAGAAATGAAGATGCAAACACAACATTCCAAAGTGTTTTGACTCTCTCTCTCTCTCTCTCAAAAAATAAATAAATAAACATTAACAAAAAAAATTCACAAGGGTGCCTAGGTGGCTCAGTCAATTAAGTATATGACTTTGGCTCAGGTCAAGATCTCACGGCTTATGAATTTAAGTCCAGCAGCAGGCTCTGTGTTGACAGCATAGAGCCTGCTTGGGATTCTCTTTCCCTCTCTCTCTGCCCCTCCCCCTTCTCAAAATAAATAAACTTTTTAAAAATGACTTTAAGAGAGAGGGATAAAAGGGGGACCTGGTTGGCTCAGTCCGTGGAGTGTGTGAACCTTGATCTCAGGGTTGTGAGTTCAGACCCTACACTGGATATAGAGATTACTTAAAAAATAAAAATAGGGGCGCCTGGGTGGCGCAGTCGGTTAAGCGTCCGGCTTCAGCCAGGTCACGATCTCACGGTCCGTGAGTTCGAGCCCCGCGTCAGGCTCTGGGCTGATGGCTTGGAGCCTGGAGCCTGTTTCCGATTCTGTGTCTCCCTCTCTCTCTGCCCCTCCCCCGTTCATGCTCTGTCTCTCTCTGTCCCAAAAATAAATAAAAACGTTGAAAAAAAAAATTTAAAAAAATAAATAAATAAAAATAAAAATAAAATAAAGACAGCTAGAGAGTCTTAGGAAATTTGCTAAATGTGGAGGAAAAGTTAGATAAGCATAGTTTAATGATACTAAAATTTGTAGGAAGAGTGCTTAACAGACACCTGGACATGATATTGTTTTAGATTTGTTCTGACTTTTCTATTACCTGGTTTAAAGTAAACACACTGCTCGCCTGGTGTCACCAATTCACTGTCGAAAATGCACTAACAAGTGACACATGCCTGCATCGTAATAAATTCCTTAAACTCCGGAGGACTTTGGACACTTGAAAGAATAGGAAAGTAAGAACTGATCAGAATGAAGGAAGCCGAGCCCCTCCCATAGTCCGTGAGGTCTCGACTCTTTGCTTTACTGTCCCTCTTACACAAAGGAATCAAGTTGATGATTTAACAATTGCTTAAATTTTAAATGATCAGTTTCAACCTTCACTGCACTTGAAATCCGTACTATCTTTAGTACACTTCCTTTGTCAGTCAGGCTGGTTCAGCCAGTTTCTCACTATTCGTAATCCAGGAAGGTCCACATAAAAACTGTCCTACCGATGATATGTGTGTACCCAGGTACACGTTCAAATGTTTATCATCAAGGGTGAGTGATGCCCAAGGAGACAGAACAAGTGAAAGCAGGCACTATGAAAATTAACACAGTAAGTGTTGCCTATGAAAATAGGGTAAAATATTAAATATGACAGCAGATAAAGTTAGTGTCTCAAGGAAATACAAGAAAAAGCAACCTGAATAGGGCAAAAATACACTAAAATGTAACAAGACTGCCCATGTGTTAGTAATTACTTGTTAAAGTTGGATAATAATACATGGCAGTGAATCATTCCATTCCCTTGACTTTTGTTTATGTTTAAAATTTTCCATAATGAAAAAAAGAGGGGGGAAATCTTAAAAAAAAAGTCCAATTTGTGTTTTTTAAAGACCTTCTTTAAACAACTAAATAAAACTTAGAACAGTGGTTAGAATGCATATAAAAACAAGATGCATTTGTGGATAAGCTTCCTAGGGAAAGATAATACAACACAGAGCATTAAATTAATGCCAGTGAAGAAAAGGCCACCAATTAACCAAGAACAGGTTGTGACTCTAACATAATGGCTCAGCTCGGCCATTTTTGTGTGTCATTTTAAGCTTTTAACCAGATAAATGAGAAACTTCATTTAGGAACATTAGCATGTTGGTTTAAACACACACAGAAACACACACACACTATCCAGTCCCCAAAACAAGAGAGAGAGGATTCTCTTGAAACTGTAACGTATAAGCAAGCGGTTTGAGATAAATGATTTGAGAAAGTTGGTTTGTGTACTAAGCCCGTTATTTCTTAAAACACAGAGTGCTAAGAAACAATAAATGTTTCTAAAAAACAAATATGGTATCACAAAAGGGAGGTTCTTGTTAAAATGATTTATTGAATCCAATCTTTTGAAAATACACTCAAAGTGACAACAATAGTGAAGTTTTGAAGAACAAACCGGGCTTAATACTTAATAGTTTTTGTTAGTAAAATCACAACATTAGTGGAGGGTAGAGGAAACCTTAGTACATATTATCCACTATTTGATCTAATATAAAATATATACAGTGCCTCAGGAAATTTTGTCTGACAATTCAATCTGCAGGGCACATGGGTGGCTCAGTGGGTTAAGCGGCCAACTTCAGCTCAGGTCACAATCTCACAGTTTGTGAGTTCAAGCCCTGTGTGAGGTCTGTGCTGATGGCTCAGAGACTGGAGCCTGCTTTGGAGTCTGTGTCTCCCTCTCTCTCCTCCCCACCCCAGCTTGTGCTCTCTCTCTTTCTCTCTCTCTCAAAAATAAATAAATAAACATTAAAAAAAAGAAAAGAAAATTGAATCTGCATTAGGGACTAGCTCCTCAGTGAAGTCCCTAAGCTGAATAGCAAATGTGAGTTGCTAAAGAAAATTATGATAAAGAGTTTTTGACATTAGGAAGACAATAAAAATGACGAGCGTGCTTATTTTGTTCCCTTGGATTCTCTTTCGAATGACAAAAGCACAAATTCCCAAGCATACTACCCACCTGGTCTTTGTTACTTTGCTCCCAATTTCTGATCACTTCCCCTCTCGTTAGTACCCCTGGGCCCTGTCTCTAACCTAACATCCAATTCTTATCTGAATTTTTGTCCCTTGAATCAACGCTGTCAACTCCTTAAATCTTGTTTAGCATAAAACAAAAGGTTTATTTAAACCATCTGTCTGATAAATTTTTTAAAGACCCCTAATTTAGAAGGGAGGAAAGCACTCTTAAGCAACAAAATAATTCAGCGATTTTCACAAAGAAGCTTAAAAGAAAACTTAGGAGTATGCCTGAGTGCTTATTTTTTCAGCTTTACTGAAGTACAATTGAGAAAATTATAAGATGTTTAAAGAGCACAACATGATGATTTGACACATGTGTACATTAGGAAAGCCGCGGCCCGCCCCCCCCATTTAACACATCCCTTACATCACATTATTTACTTGTGTTTTTGTTTTGGTAAGAATATTCACATTGTACTCTCTTAGCAAATTTCAGTTATACAATACAGCGTTATCAACCCATAGTCACCCTGTTATATCCTCAGACGTTGTTCATCTTATAACTGAGTTTGTACCTTTTTACCAGTCTCTCCCTATTCCCCCACCTCACAGCCCCTAGCAATCACTGTTTTTCACTCTCAGTTTCTGTGACATCAACTTTTTTTTTAAATCCTCATATAAGTGCTATCATGCTGCATTTGTGTTTCTTTTTTTTTTTTTTTTTTTTTGCTGCATTTGTGTTTCTTTGTCTTGTTTAGTTCACTTAGTATAATGCTCTCCAGGTTCATCCACATTGCTACAAATGGCAGGATTTCCTTTTTTAAAGCTGAATAATATTCCATTATATTATATGTATATATGTATACACCCACACACACACACGCACACACTATTTTCTTCATCCATTCATCCACTGACACTTGGGTTATTTCCATACTTTGGTTATTATGAATAATACTGCAAGGACCATGGGAGTAAATATTTCTTTTGGACATATATTCAGAGGTGGGATTGTTGGATCATAGAGTAGTTCTACTTTCAATTTTTTGAGAAACCTCCATACTATCTTCCAGAGTGTCTACACCAGTTTGCATTTATTTCCTCCAACAGTTCATCGGTGTTCCTTTTTCTCCACATTCTCACAAACACTTGTTATTTCTTGTCTTTTTGATAATAGCCATCCTAACAGGTGTGAAGTGATAGCTCATTATGGTCTTGATTTGCATTTCCCTGATGATGAGTGCTATTGAGCACCTTTTCATGTGTCTGTTAGCCATGCGTATGTCTTTGCAAAAATGTTTATTCAGGTTCTTTGTCCATTTTTTAATTTGTTTGTTTGTTTAGTTGTTTGTTTTTCTATTGAGTAGGATGAGTTCCTTGTATATTTTGGATATACTCCTTATTGGATATGGGGCTTAAAATATCTTCTCCCATCCCACAGTTTGCCTTTTCATTTTGTTGATGGTTTCCTTTGTTGTGCAGAAGCTTTTTCTCATATTTCATTTGTTGCATGTATAGTAGCAGAAATATTACTGTTGTTCAGGTTATAGTAACTTTAAATTGAAAGGTATACAGCAAAAAAAAGAACATGCAGGATAAATGGATTATAGCAATATCCATGGAGAAAAAGATTTTCTGTAATAAAAGAAATATCTTCTGACTTTTTGCAGCATTCAGGAATTGAAAATATTGAAATATTTGTTATCAACTTTCACGAGTTTTCTGTAGCAGATTTAACTTTGTTTTCCTAGAACCTTGATGATAATTTTCCAGACACACACAATCAACAAGTGATGCTGTGCCTGTTTTTTAAAAATTGGATTTATTATTTACCAAAAAAGAAAAAAGTATTACAAATTTTAGAAATATTTCTTTCAAACAAATTAATAAGACAAGTCTTATTGTTTTACAAGGCAATTTTTAGTTTCCCAGAAAATTCGTTAATGCGGAATGGGTTATTCTCTCTCAGGGTCAGAGCATGAACTTTTTCGTTTGAAGTAATACTGCTTGTTTATTTTTGCTTTTGTTGCCCTTGCTTTGGTGTCATATCCAGAAAAGAATTTCCAGGACCATTGCAAGGAGTTTACAACCTGTGTTTGTTCAAGGAGTTGTACAGTTTTGGGTCTTATGATCAAGTCTTTAATCCATTTTTAGTTGACTTTTGTGTATGGTGTGAGATAGGGGTCCAGTTTCATTCTTTTGCAAGTGGTAATCCAGTTTTCCCAACACCACTTATTGAAGAGACTGTCCTATTGAGATGATCATATAAATTTGATTCTTCATGTTGTTAATATACTCTATTATATTGATTGATTTGTGGATATCGAACCATACTTGCATGCTTTCATCTCTGGAATAAATCCCACCTGATTATTGTGAATGATTGTTTTAATGCACCATTGAATAAGGTTTGCGAATATTTTGTTGAGGATTTTTGCACCTACGTTCATCAGTGATAATAGACTGTAATCTTCCTGTAGTATCCTTGTCTGGCTTATTATCAGGGTAATGTTAACCTTGTAAAATAAATCTGGAGAAGTTCTCACCTCTTCTATTTTTTGGTAGTTTGAGGATTGGCATTAATTCTTCTCTAAATGCTTTGTAGAATTCACCAGTAAAGTTATCTGGTCCCAGACTATTCTTTGTTAGGAGGTTTTTGATTACTAGTAACTGGTCTGTTCAGATTTTCTATTTCTTCATAAGTCTTTTTTTTTTAATATTTATTTATTTTTGAGAGAGAGAGGGAGAGAGGGAGAAACAGAGCATGAGCAGGGGAGGGGCAGAGAGAGAGGGAGACACAGAATCCGAAGCAGGTTCCAGGCTCCAAGATGTCAGCACAGAGCCTGATGCGGGGCTCGAACTCACAAACCATGAGATCGTGACCTGAGCCGAAGTCAGATGCTCAACCAACTGAGCCACCCAGGTGCCCCTCTTCATAAGTCTTGATAGGTTATATGCTTATAGGAATTTCTCTATTTCTTCTAGATTGTCCAATTTTTTGGTATATATTGTTCATAGTAGTGTCTTAGAATCCTTTGTATTTGTGTGGTATCAGTTATAATGTCTCCTTTCTCATTTCTAGTTTTATTTATTTGAGTCCTCTTTTCTGGGTAAGTATAGTTAAAGGTTCATCTATGTTGCTTATCTTTTTACAAAAATGGCTCTTAGTACATTGATCTGGTTTTTTAGTGTCTATTTCATTGATTTATTCTCCAATATTTGTTATTTCCTTTTTCCTAATAACTTTGAGCTTAGTTCTTCATTTTCTAGTTCCTTGGGTGTAAAGTTAGGTTGTTTATTTGAGTTTTTTTCTTTAAAGATTTTTAAGTGATCTCTACACCCAATGTGGGGCTCAAACGCACAACCCCAAGATCAAAAGTCACGTGCTCCACTGACTAAGTCAGCCAGGCACCCCAAAATATTTTTTTCTCAATGTGTACATTTATATCTTTAAACTTCTTTCTTAGAACTTCTTTTCCGACATCCCCTAATTTTTAAATTGTTTATAATTTATTAAAAGCAATTTTTATTAGGGATAATTATGTTTATGTACTCAGATGTTCACTTTCTTTTAAAATATTTACAAATCCTTTCACAATGGTTTAGTTATGGCTATGGACTGTCCATGTGATTTTAACAATAATGACATACTTTACTCTCAGACAAGCACAGTTTGTGAATGGGGAAAGTGCCGTGGACCAAACTTTGTCATCCAGAATTCATATGTTAAAGCCCTAACACCCAATTTAGCTATATTAAGAGTCAGGAAGCAATTAATATTATATGAAACCATAAGGGTAGGGCCCTGATCTGATAGGATTAGTGTTCTTAGAAGAGACCACAGATCTCATTTCCTCTCTATCTCTTTCTCTCTCCCTTTCTCTCCCTCTCTCTTTCTCCCTCCCCCTCCTGCTCCCCTCCCTGCCATGTGAGGACACTGTAAGAAGGCAGCCATTTGCATGCCAGGAAGAGAGTTCTTACCAGAAAACTTATCAGCTAGCACTTTGATCTGGACTTCCCAACCTCCAGAAGTGTGAGAAGATAGATTTCTGTCATTCTGTTAATAAATTTCAGTCTAGGGTATTTTATTATGGCAGCCCATGCAGACTAATGCAATGAGTAAATTAAAAGTGCTGGGAAAACAGGACAGCTACATGCAAAAGGAGACTGGACCACTTTCTTACACCATACACAAAAATAGACTCAACATGGATTAAAGACCTAAGTGCCAGACATGAAACCATAAAACTAAAAGAAAATAGGCAGTAATCTCTTGGACATCAGCCTTGGCAACATATTTATGGCTATATCTCCTGATGCAAGGGAAACAAAAGCAAAATAAACTATTGGGACTACATAAAAAAAAAAAGCTTTTGCACAGTGAAGGAAACCATCAACAAACAACAAGGCAACCTACAGAATGGGAGAAGATTTTTGCAAAGATATAAGTAATAAGTGTTAATATCCAAAGTATATAAAAAATGTATACAATTCAACACACCAAAAACACATACTGATTTAAAGGACCTGAATAGACATTTTTCTAAAGACATACAGATGATCAACAGACACATGGAAAGATGCTCAACATTACTCATCAGCAGGGAAATACAAATCAAAACCATAGTGAGATACCACCTCACACCTGTCAAGATGGCTAAAATCAACAGCACAAGAAACAACGAGTGTTGGTGAGGACGTGGAGAAAGGAGAACCCTTGTGCACTGTTGATGGGTAAGAAAATTTGTGCACTCACTCTGGGAAACTGGATAGAAGCACCTTAAAAATAAAAAATAGAATTACCATGTGATCCCATAATTCCACTACTATTTACCCAAAAAACTACAACAACACTATTTCTAAGGGAAACATGGACCCCTATGTTTATTGCAGCATTATTTACAGTAGCCAAGATATGGAAGCAGCCCAAATGTCCACCAACTGACAAATGGATAAGGAAGTGGCATACATAGAATGGAATATTACTCAGCCACAAAAAGAATGAAATCTTGACATTTGCAGCAACGTGGATGGAGCTAGAGAATATTATGCTAAGTGAAATAAGTCAGTCAGAGAAAGAAAAATACCGTATGTTTCACTCATATGTGGAATTTAAGAAACAAAACAGATGAGCAAACAAAAAAAAGAGACACACAACAACAACAACAACAACAACCAGACTTAAATACAGAGAAGAAATTGGTGGTCACCAGAGGGAAGGAGGGTGGAGGGGAAGAAATGGTGAAATACAGGAGAGCAACAGTACACTTGTTGTGATGAGCTCTCAGTAATGTATAGAAATGTTGAATCATTATATTTAACACCTGAAACTAATAGAACACTGTACATTAACTATATTTAACTTTAAAAAGTCCCTATCTTCCAACTAAATTTTATTTGTGTGCTTTTCCTCAAGCTAGCCTTTGTTCTCAATTAATTTTATTTCCCCTTCCTCAATGCCAGTTTCCCAAAGCCATATGAAAAGCAGAAGACGCAAAAGGAAAAGCAAAGAGCATACATAAAATATTAACTGCCTTTGTTATTCACGGTGCCAATACACGTTTTATGCAGATGAGGGTGAGTCTGGATGGAAGCAGGGTCCCTTGATTTAGCCCCACTTCTGTCCCACCCAGTCACAGTTGCAGAGATGAATTTTTTTATTGTGAAGACAAAGAGCACATGGAGTCAGAAAGATTTGGGGGCACGATATGTGAAAACCTACGTAGACATTCTGAACTGTAGTTTCTTTGTGTGTAAAACACAGATGATAATATCTACACCACAGAGCATACTGAAAGTTGAGATTACATATGGCCATCAATAAAATGGCTGCTGTTATTATTATTAAGAGAAAGAATTTCATTCAGAGGAACTATGGTATTTGAATTGGATTAGCAATAAAAGCTGACTGCACTGCAAACCTTTAGTGTCTGAGAACTACACACCTGAACTACACATGACACATACAAATGCAGGGTGAGGGATGGAACCCTGAGGTTGTCTGTGCATTATTTTAATGGGTGAAGAATCATATGAAGCCTCCACACCGTGTGTAGAACCATGATTTTCCTCATTTCTAGAGCTGCTACCTGTGGCCTTAGACTTTAAAATCTCTGTGGGAGCGGGGCTTTGGTCCAGCCCTTGCTCCGAAGCACCCAGATCTGCCTCTGGTAGTCAGAGTCTGTAAACACATCCTTGTGATTCCGAACATTCAAGTGAGCTTGAAGTCTCAGGTTTTACTTACAAAGATGAAAATTTTGATCCTTTTCATTTTCAAAACCCATCTTTCTTGGATTAATCTCATTTTCATTAAGATATAACTTCGTTCTTATGATCAAAAAATAAATCAACAGTGACTGAAAACAAAAACTGCCTCTCCCACCCCCCCTTAGAACCTACTTGCTTATTAAGAACATGCTTAGAAGGTATTGCTTCCTGTGACATGGAAGTTCAGACACCCAAAAGGGCCAACTAAACCTGAGTGCAAAAGAAAAGAAATTGTGGACTTTTGTAACCTATAAATCAACATGTATTAATAGACCCTACAAATGCAAAATTATAGTCATTTCTACGTATATGCAAGCCTACATTTTATCTCTCCTCTCCTTCATTATACTACTTATAAAGTGCTGCCACAGCACACCCAAAATGTCAGATGATACAGATTGAAGCACCCATGAGTACCTTATCATCTATCAAAAACAATTAGAATCTTGAAATAAGATATTTTGTCAATAAATGAGGAAACAAGTCTTTTTTAGATGCTCTATTTTGACAAAGCTGGCTTGAAATATCTCAGAAAACTTCACATATTTACATAGAAAGTTTTAGAATAAATGTTACACATGTAAAAATGGAAAGGTTAATTACTAATTCGAAATACAACAGGACATGGCAGAAATAGAATTTTACATAAAAGATACTAATTTATTTCCCCTTTACTATTACCTGATTTTAAAAATAACTATAGGGGTGCCTGGGTGGCTCAGTCGGTTAAGCGTCCGACTGCAGCTCAGGTCATGATCTTGCGGTTTGTGAGTTCGAGCCCCGCGTCCAGCTCTGTTCTGACAGCGCAGAGCCCGGAGCCTGCTTACGATTCGGTGTCTCCCTCTCTCTCTGCCCCTCCCCTGTTCACACTGTCTCTCAATAATAAATAAACGTTAAAAAAAGTAAAACAGTAATTATAAATAATGCTGTATAAGTGAATAAGTAACACAAAGTAAATTCGTTAATTTCACTTCTATATCAAGCCCGTCGTGTGTGTGTGTGTGTGTGTGTGTACAAGAAATTTGCATCTATGAGTATTACGTAGGCAAGGCACAATTCTAGGAAATCTCCCAGCTGTCAATTAATGTACTTAATAGGGAAATAAAGAATACCGGTAACTTAACATAATGACACGTGAGCCTTGAGATAAAATTCTCAGTTCTTTAATCCTCAGGCTTTTCTCAATTAAAAAATACAAAGGCAAAGCAAGGGACAATAGAACTCACCCACGCCCAGGAGAGAGGAAAAAAAAACAAAAACAAAAACAAAAACCACCCAGAAGGAAGCGAGTAACTGCGATGTGTCTACTCCAGCAGGGCGGTTCTGGACCCTTCTGACGAAGAGAACGACCCTCTCTCCCTGGTGGGGGGGTGCAGGGGGCATTACTCGAAGGTGAACTGCTCGGTGAGCCCGCCCCCGCGCGCCCAGCGGACGCACCTGTTGTTCCGCGCGGGGCTCTGGAAGCTCAGTCTCCTCCCCAGGGGCGCTTCGGGCCGCAGGTGGGCGGGCCGGCGCCGCACCCCTCGTCCCCAGGCTTTGCTCTACAGCTCTTCCCAGAGCCCGTGCGGAGATGGGCGCCCAGGGACGGTCCGCACAGCCATTGAGAGAAGAGGACGAGCCCTTGGGTGGAGGTGGTGCCCTTTTTCTGAAGCACAGCAGCCACTCAGAGCGTGTGCTGCCGTGAGAGGCTGTTCTGTTATCAGACACCTCTTGGCTGCCCTTAAGGAGAAGCCTTCAAAAAAGAGGGACAGGTAGATGGGAGCAGGAGGAGGGACAAGGGGCTCAAAGACTATTTCCTCACTGTGCGGCTATGCCTTACCTTATTTTATTTTATTTTATTTTATTTTATTTTATTTTATTTTCCTATTTTATTTTCCTATTTTATTTTATTTTATTTTATTTTAGTGTTATTCTCAAGTTAGTGAACATACAGTGTAGTCTTGGCTTCAGGAGGAGAACCCAGTGATTCACCTCTTACATACAACACCCAGTGCTCATCCCAGGAAGTGCCCTGCTTAATGCCCATCACCGAGTTAGCCCATTTCCCCACTCCCCTCCCCTCCAGGAACCCTCAGTTTGTTCTCTGTATTTAAGAGTCTCTTACGTTTTCCTCTTCTGCTTTTATTTTTCCTTCCCTTCCCCTATGTTCATCTGTTAAGTTTAAACTATTTTCACCTCATTATTTGAGGAAAGACAGGTGAATGGTTTTCAAAGACCTAACACTTGCCCTGTGCTTAGCCTTGCTCTCACATTCAAAATGTATTCTAGTAAGACTCAAACAGATGTAGTTTTCAGTTATTTTAAATAACTAATTTTAAACTAACAACTAATCTAATGAAGGTATAAGGGATCTAATTATAAGAGAAAAATACACCCTTGACAAACTGGGAGAAGCTTAATTTAACATTTTAGTGGTCTCTTAAATATTTATGGCCTCTTCTAACAAAAAGCATCAATAAGCTTTATGAGTCCCTAAAGATCTCTGCATGACAGAGGCAGGCTGTTTTTTAACTGCTGCTTTGCAGGTTCAAATAGGCACAATTCTGGAAAACGGAAGAGAAAAAAAAAACATGGTTCAGTCGCAAACTTTAGGACATAAAGTGACAAATATACTTGCACTAAAACAGAACAGAGAGAAAAAACACTTGCTTTGGAGGAATTTATATAGAATCTTCATTGATTTTATGAAGAAAGATTTGCAGTTGGGCCAGAAACCGGCATGTATTTTCCTGCTAGAAAATAAACTAGTATTTATTATAAACTATGGCTGTGTGTTTTCATTACAGTAGTACTTCTTGAATTTAAAAAAGCTCTCAAATCAGTTTACTTAAAAAGGAAATCCCCACTGAATGTTCATGTTTATGCATGTGTATGGGATATTTTCACATGTGAACAGAGGTTTGGGAGAAGAGCAGACTTGGGTGGGAGACGGCAGAGCTGTTGATAAGTGCTCTGCCCTGCATCCCTTCATCTCTAGAAAAGATACAAAGCAGAGAAACCCAGAGCCACTGTGCTGATGGGCCTAGGAAGTGAGAGAACAAAATGACAAATTAAAAAACAAAACAAAACAAAAAGCAACTACATAAACCTGGAGAGAAGTCAAGAAAAAAGCAGGTGCACGCAGCAAGAAAGAAACACAAATCATATTTTCTGAGTGAAAAAAAGGGAAATAAAGGTGAAATTAGATATCTATCACTTTCCCCCTTAATAAAGAAAAATAAAACATCTGATCCTTTTTCTTCCAAAATGTTATTTAAATTCTGTTCATACAGTGTGATAATGGCTTCAGAAGTAGAACTTAGTGATTCATCACTTACATATAACACCCAGTGCTCATCACAAGTGCTCTCCTTACTGCCCATCCCCCACCCATCTCCCTTCATCAACCCTCAGTTTGTTCTCTATCATTAAGAGACACTTGGGGTTTGCGTCCCTCTCTTTCTCTATTTTTTCCCCTTCCTCTATGTTCATCTGTTTTGTTTCCTAAATTCCACATGAGTGAAATCACATATCTGTCTGTCTCTGACTTATTTCGCTCAGCATAATACTCTCTAGCTCCCTCCACGTTGCTGCAAACAGCAAGATTTAATTGTTTTTCATGGCTGAGTAATATTCCATTGTATACGTGTACCACATCTTCTTTATACATTCATCAGTTGGTAGACATTTGGGCTCTTTCCATAGTTTGGCTAGTGTTGATAATGCTGTTATAAACATAGGGGTGCATGTATCCCTTCAAATCTGCATTTTTGTATCCTCTGGGTAAACACCTAGAAGTGCTGGATCCAGGGTAGCTCTATTTTTAACTGTTTGAGGAACCTCCACACTGTTCTCCAGAGCAGCTGCACCAGTGTGCATCCCCAGCAGCAGTGCATGAGGTTCCCCTTTCTCTAAATTGGTGCTGACACTTGCTGTTTGTTGCATTGTTAATTTCAACCATTCTGACAGTAGTGAGGTGGTATCTCCTTGTGGTTTTGATTTGTATTTCCCTGATGATGAGTGATGTTGAGCATCTTTTCACATCTATTAGCCATCTGAAAGTCTTCTTTGGAAAAGTGTCTATTCACGTCCTCTGCCCATTTCTTCACTACATTATTTGTTTTCTGGGTGTGGAGTTTTAGATTTTTCTATATTTTGGATACTAACCCTTTAGGAGATAAGTCATTTGCAAATATCTTCTCCCATTCCAGTGGTTGCCTTTTAGTTTTGTTGATTGTTCCCTTCAGCTGTCAGAAGCTTTTTATCTTGATAAGGTCCCAATAGTTCATCTTTGTTTTTGTTTCCTTGCCTCTGACGATGTGTCTAGTAAGAATTTTCTCTGGACACTGTCAAAGAGATTACTGCCTGTATTCTCTAGGATTTTGATGGTTTCCTGTCTCACATTTAGGTCTTCCATCCATTTGAATTTATGTTTGTATACGATGTAACAAAGTGGTCCAGTTTCATTCTTCTGCATGTGGCTTTCCAGTGTTCCCAGCATCATTTATTGAAGAGAGTGTCTTTTTCCTGTTGGATACTCTTTCCTGCTTTGTTGAAGATGAGTTGACCATATAGTTGTGGGTCAAGATCTGATCCTTTCAATCCTTCTGGAAATTGGTATAGTTCCTTATACATAAGTATATTGTTAATTTTCTTGTTTATATGGATATAACCAGTATAGCACATATTGAACTGAACATATACCCCCTTAACTAAAGGAAAGAAATGCACCCCTGTCCATAACACCTCTGTGAAAACCAGCATCTGGAAGCAGGGAGAAACTAATTAGAAGTCTTCTTTACTAAAATTGGTGCTGTGGGAATTCTAACTATGCCAGGTATTAATTTTCCTCAGTAGTTTTTAAGTACTCCTTGTTTCTACTTTGGTAGAAGTTTATTGTGTTGAGAGAGATTTAATTCAAAATTGTGTTCTTGTTTGCAAATCTTTAGGTATACAGACAACAATTTGAAGAGAAAGCCATCCTCATAACTGCTGTATGTATTACAGACCAGGTTGGAGATTCATTCCCCACGGCCTAAGGGGGACTGACCCCCACCCACACGTTCTCAGGAACTTTGATATCAGAATCTCCCACTCCAGAGGCTGGGAAAAAACCACACACTCTTCCTCTGCTCACATCCCCGTGCACACACTGGCCCCAGATTTGTTCAGACAATATACTCATGTCTGCTGCAGAGATCAGGGGAGGCAACCAGCTGGGCAAATAGGCTTCAGGCAAATACTTTTCTCATGAGTAATAATACATGCAGCACAAAATTCAGGGCCAGCTGGTCTCCCTGTTCTTAACCTCCTGACGTAGATCATTCATACAGTGTTGTTGGTCAGATTTTCCCAGAGATGTGACAGGAAGAGAACAGGGTAAAGTCTTTCAGACTTGTCCTTATATTCTTTTCTCCTTTCAGAGCTAGGAGGGGGAAGGAAGTAAGAAGGGCAGGCAGGCAAAACTATTGAGTGCTGTCCCTGTGTCTGTGTATTTTGGATAAGGAGAGCATAACCCATAGGAATACAGGGTGCTTGTAAGGGGGAACCACCAGTTCTATAAACGTGCCACCTAAGAAACTATTTTGGCCGCATGGCTTACCAGGGGGTATATTCATTCAAAATCAAAACAGGCATAGCTAATCCACTCTCCCAGCAACCACACAGCTGCAGTGACTACGGGGCCATTATTCCCTCCAGCCAGGCATAAAAATACAGGCTGAGTATACAAGGAGGTTTGTTTAATGGTTACAATTGGAGCCCATGTAACCAAGACTCACAAGGAATCAAAAGAGGGAATTCCTTATATTACTTAGAGACAGTGCCTTCTGGGAGCAAAATCTCCCAACATATTACCAATATACGCAGAGGTTTTATTCCTTTGTCTTTGGCGAACCCACTATCGAGTTCATTTCCAGGGTTAAGCAGGTCTGATAAACACTCCTTTAATACCGATGACTTTCAATGAAGGACTTGAAACTAAACTTTACCCAAGTACATCAACATACATGATAAGCACATTTATTTCCTTCTAAAGCACATCATTTGACAAGAATATATTTTAGTAGAGAAAAGCTTTCCAGGTCTCTTTCGTAGATATTGCACCCTTGTGGACAATGACTGGCAGTTGCAGGGGTTGCCAGTAACCTCCCAGCTCAGCGTCTGTCGTGGACAGAAGCTCACATCCTGATAAAAGGTTGTAGTATATCAAAATGTTACAAAAGGAATGAAAGAAACCTTTTGAGTAGAATGATGAGGTACATAAGTGATCTGCAGTCATGAGTAACTATAAAAAAGCCAGCTGCTTATTTGATCTGAGAAAGGAATAAAAGTACCTTCATTATCAGATAGAGTCAGTTCAAATAAGAGAATTTATTTCTATTTCATGTTGTTACATTGAAAAACTTTTGAAAAATATTCCCTGAATT
The DNA here is from genome assembly GCF_014898765.1 of Herpailurus yagouaroundi. Lineage (NCBI taxonomy): Eukaryota > Metazoa > Chordata > Mammalia > Carnivora > Felidae > Herpailurus > Herpailurus yagouaroundi. The sequence continues at coordinate 34,333,927 of NW_024412434.1, read as the reverse complement.
GTAACAGAGAATATTTATGTATTTCATAACCAGTGGAGTCTAACTAGTGCCTTCCTCTGTAGAAATGGCATTAAATGAAGTGTGCCTTGTGTGTGTTGTATAGGAAAGTCCTTTACTTTTCTGAAATTAGCAAACTATACCACAGAAGCCTTATACTAGTTTTGATACCTCATCATGGGTGCTATGGAATCTAAATGCAATGATTAGAATTATTATTTTGTGGAAAATGTTATTTTGTTTTCTAACATACGTAGAATTATGTATCTTCTATCATTGAATTAAAAAAAATTATTTTTTTTTTAGTTTTATTTAGTTATTTTGAGAGAGAGACAGAGAGAGTGAGTCGGGGAGGGGCAGAGAGAAAGGGAGAGAGAGAGAATCCCAAGCAGGCTCTGCACTGTTAGCATGGAGCCCGATGCGGGGCTGGAACTCACACACCGTGAGATCATGACCTGAGCCGAAACTAAGAGTCGGACTCAACCGACTGAGCCACCCAGGCACCCCATGAATTCAAAAATTTTTAATGATGTCTGATAATACCATTGTTTAGATGAGTGATAAAACTAATTAGCATTCTTTTTTTAATGTTTATTTATCTAGAGAGAAAGAGAACATGTGTGCACCTGTAAGAGCAGGGGAGGGGCAGAGAGAGAGGGAGAATCACAAGCAGGCTCCTCGCTGTTAGCACAGAGCCTGATGCAGAGCTTGATCTCACCAATTGTGAGATCACGACCTGAGCTAAAATCAAGAGTCCGAGGCTTAACTGACTGAGCCACCCACACGCCCCTTACTATTCTTTTTCCAGTGAAAACAACTGAAATCCAGGGAAGGAAGAGAGCACTAAAATATTTTGCTGACTTTAGTGATAATGTAAAATAGGAATTGTACTGTTTTTAAAGTACTTTTTAAACACTCCCAATGAAACTATTATATAGATTTTAAACTTTGTTCTATTTTTTTTTAATTATGGATAAATTGCCTTGGTAAAAATTAACAGACATTAACCTCATGTCTGAACCTCATTTTAGGGGCTGTCTTCAGATCCAGACAAGGACAGGGTTGCTCAGACCAGGAGGAAAGCCCTCCCTTCTGACTGGGAGCAGCAGTGTTGTCACCCACAGACTCTCCTTCGACCTTACCTGAGACACGGGTCTGAGAGCAGGGCGATGGGTCCATAGAACCCAGACCTTCAGTGGGCAAATGCACAGGGGACATGCGTGAACATGCAACCACGTGACCATGTCACTTCCAGCCAGATTCTGTAGGTTTGACGTAAATCCTTCATCACACAATTAAGAGGCCTCCACAAAGGTGTGATGTCCTATAAAAGTGGGATTACGGGGACACCTGGGTGGCTCAGTCAGTTAAATGTCAGACTCTTGGTTTCAGCTCGGGTCATGACCTCTCGGTTGAGTTCGTGAAATTAAACCCCAAATCAGGCTATGCACTGACAGCTTGGAGCCTGCTTGGGATTCTGTCTCTCTCTCTCTCTTTCTCTCTGCCTCGCCCTACTCATGCTCACTCACTCTCTCTTTCAAAATAAATAAACATTTTTTTTAAGTGGGATTATATATGTGAGCTGTCTCAGTTAAAGTGAGGAAACGTGAATAAGTGACAATTTAAAGACAACTTTTTCTCCTCTCCCTCATATTACACAAAGGGCACAAACGTGGAGTTCTGTTAATTTTCTTACTTAGGTTTTAATAGGCATTTCGTGTACTTCCTAAAATTGAGGTCAAGGAAACCGAGTGAATCGGGCTCTCTGAGCAAGCCTCTCTAGAAGTGGTGTCCAGATGGACTCTGGTCGCCATTGTGTGCTGGGCCCAGTGTGGACACGTGTGCACATCTCCTCTGACCCAGTAAATCTCCTTGGACATTCACATCGCCCCCTTCACTCCCCAGCCCACCCTACTCAGCCAAACCCATCACAGAACACCGTCTCCCTGGCATCCCAGAGTTAGTACTAAACAAGAACGGCTAGCAGAGAATGAAATTAAACACACACACACACACACACACACACACACACACACAGATTGTTTATTAAATTCCAGTCCTGGTTTTACAAAATTATAAATTAAATATGTTTCACAAGTGCTTTTATTCATGAAGCACACCTGCTTAACATAGTTATATTAACTAAAGTCTTATTTAGTGTCTACCCAAAATTACTTTTCCAGCTCTGGCCATTAACAAAAACAATAATTTCTAGTTGTTCCCTTGGGCTTTCAATAACCTAACTATCCAGTGTTGTTAGCATTGCCATCCTAGAGGCCATGAATACACACCATTCAAAAATAATGCCAGCAAATAGAAGAAATATAAACATAAGTGGGTTTGTTAATTTAAGAATCTACTTCAACCATTGGTAAAATAATAAATTAAAATGAATAAGTTCAAAACACATTGTGTGGTTTTTCCCTATCTGTGGCAATGTTTGCAGACAAGGAAATCCCATGATGTCAGCCACTGAAAGGTGACATATTTTGATTTGGAATGTCACTGTAAAGAGGCAAAAGGGCACTTCCACACGAAAGGAAACACTAAAAGTTGAAGATGAATTCCCTTATTAACCTAATTGATTCCAGTAATGAAATGCAACATTATTAAATAACTTCTGTTGTATTGAACTCTACTTACATATGATATTAGATTCAGAATAAAGTCTCTAAGGTGGGATAGCAAAAGTAATGGGACACTAAAAGAAATCTTTCATCGAACGTCACTACCAATGCACTACATATCCTAGAGACAGCGGAATGCATGTGAGCACGTTTCCAGCATTTCTCTTGATGCACACATGAGGACAGGATCATCAGCATTCTACCCTCTACACTGATAAATTTCCCCCAAACCACGGTTTTTATTTTTAAGTCAATTTAACACCATGAAACAAATGTCTAAGGTTTGTGAGAATCTAACATGTAATTTGAATTAAATCATTGTGAGTTTAGAGTCACTTAAAGTATTAAGTATTTCTCGGCACTTGTGTTACTAGGAACATTCATTTGATATATATTTTATTTTTATTGAGACATAGGAAGAATTCATCAGCTATATGAATAATTTTAGTCAGAAATCAGGAAAGAAAATATTAGGGTTAGAGCAGCTAGCCTAGCGAAACCATATGTCCAAGTCTTTCGTTTAATTTAGCACAAAGGGGACTCCTGTGTCCGAGGAAGCACTTTTGTGGCTTTCTCCACATGAAGGCTGGGGTACCTTGGGGAAGATACTTCTCAAGGTAATAAACATTTAACACTGAAGACCCCTTCCTCATGCTCTCTCATCATCAACAAGCCAAACAACTCGTAATCCCTCTGATGGCATGTTTTGCAGAGCAGAAAAACAAGGATGGAAAAAAATCACCACTGTTGTGTTTTTAAGTTAGTTTGAGCAACATAAAGATTTAATTTTGTTGTGTCTGGTATGCCAATATTTAACCTTTGATTTAGCTTTAAGAGCTTTGCCTTGTATTAATTACATAGTGACAAGGAATATAATACAAAGAAATCCTCTTTTCTCCTAATTTTTCTTGTGTTCCATAAAGGTGTTTCCAGCTAAAGAGCTTAGTTATTCCAGTAACAAATAAAATCTATAAGAATTAATAGGGAAATATTATTCTGTTTATCATCTTTTAAATGAACAAATCTTTATTAGGCACTTATTATGTACCCAATAACCCTAAAATCTGTAGTTTGTTGGGTACCTAGTATGTCAGGTACATATATGTACAAACTAAATGTGCACGTCATCCAAGGAGTATGTATGTACCTTGTCCAGGACAGATCACATCGTGTAATGTAACAGTCACATTACATAGTGGGTACTAAACTATAATCTGAATTACAATCCTCCAGGTAGGTAAGTAAAAGCAAACTCAGATATTTTTTCTCAAAGTCTAAGTTCAAACTGGCATTCTCACTGCCTTTTTGAGAGGTCCTCATCCTCTCTGTGCTTGCTGATATTCAGGATTTTAAAGAACAAAGCCCAGTTTTGCCCCCAACAATTTTGAATATGCCGATGAATGTGGTTTCTGGTTCCCCATGTAAAGGACTTTGACAGTTACCACTTCATCCTAACAAGCAAATGCTAACTGGAATGAAAAAATCAACAACTCTTCTTGGATCTGTAGAAGGTAAGGGTACAGGAAAAATACCCGATGCCAGCCCATTCTAGCCATCTTGTTGCAACTAAAAGAGAAAAAAAAAAAAACTTTAAAAAAGCGCTTGTATCGTTCACAGTCTGGAGGCACAGGCCCAGCTGAGACTGAGACCTGATCATGGGCATGACACTCCCCTCCCCCACTTCACCACATCACTAAAGGCCTGTTTACTGCAGCTCCTTTTACCCAGTACATTGTGTCTATCAGGAAAAAATTGAAACCCACACTAAAAGGCAAAAAAAAAAAAAAAAAAAAAAACACAATCTGAAGAGACAAGTATCAGAACCAGACATGGCAGGGATGTTGGAATTATCAGTCTAGGAATTTAAAACTATGCTAACAGATAAAAGAGACAGCATGCAAGAATGGATGGGAAATGTAAGCAGAGAGGTGGACGTCCTGAAAAAGAACAAAAAAGAAATTCTAGAGACCAAAAACAGAAGTGAAGAATGCCTTTGATCGGTTTATTAAGAGACTGGACATGGGTGAGGAAAAGAACCTCTGGACTTCAGGATCCATCAATAGAAACCTCCAAAACTGAAAAGCAAAGACACCAAGGACTGAAAAGAAAAACAAAAAAAAAAAAAAAAAAAAAAAAAAAACCCCA